>NC_059211.1:60028261-60090761 GCF_020615455.1 Coregonus clupeaformis | reverse complement strand
CTCTTGCATAGTTCGTTTTGTTTTGGTATGTTGCATTGAAATTGACTAATATTGTTGATTCGATCACAATTGCCACAGTAAAGAGAAACGTTGATAATGTTAACTAACAGGGAAAACTAGAAAGTTGAGTGAAGTTTAATCTCATGCTTCTCTCAGTGGGCTGATAGTTGTTCTGTGCTCTGCACAGAGCTGCACGGCAGTCTCGGGCTACTGCGCGCCCGCACACAGTTTAGAGGGAACATTGGAAGCAACTACCTGTTATGTACCCAGAACACAGACACACCGTCTGTTCCTTTTGACACTGAACTTGTGGAAACACACCCACATTAAGCCTTCCGGCTGTCTGCAAACACAGACTAAAAACCCTCAATGCATTTGGAAAGAGAGACAGCATGAGCCAGCAAGGCGCCTGGAACCCAAATCTGGTTAAATAAATATTGGAGGTCTGAAGGTCTGTATCTCAAGCCTTTGTCTCAACTGTTAGTCAGTTCCAGTGTCATTTTGTTATCTCATGTGCTGACTGAGAAGAAGTATGTATAAACATTGTACAACAAAAGTAACATTTATAAACCAATAAATATGTTATTCAAAAGGTTTGAATAAATCTTGATGATAGCTGAGCATATGCTGGATTAAAAGAGATATCATAGATAGTACTAGTATTATCAACATCCACTAAGGATTGAATAGCTATAGCTTCAGCATGTTTATTAATTATCTCTACCACAGTTCCAGGCATTGTACTGGGAGTTAAAACGCAGGCACACAGTCAGGAAAGTTAAGGACTGCTTAATCCTGCATTAGCTGAAGCCTTACATGGATAGATACATTGTGTGTGTCTCAAGTGGCACCCTATTCCCTATATAGTGCACTACTTTTGTCCAGGGTCCATAGGGAATAGGGTGCCATTTGGGACACCATCAATGTCCTAAAAGGAATCAAAGCAACACAGCCCCAATTGATTAGAACAAATAAGGAGCTGTGGTGCCGTTGGGAACATGCAGCCTGCATGTTGGGCGACAGCTAAGGACAGCTAAAGGAGAGCTGAAGGGGGTTTCTGGTTATTGGGTCACAGTGACCCTCTTCATAAACATTTGAGGCACAATCAATCAATCAACACCCCGCTCCTCTTCCCCAAAATAGTTTGAAGCTATCAGATTGAATTAGAGAGGCCTCGGAAAGGAGGGCATAGTGAAAAGATCGTAGCAACGACAAGTGGTTCCTTCAGCATTTTTTCGGAGAGATCTCAGCATTGCTCACTATTGAGTTTTATTGACAGTTGACATTCATCTCAGCAGTCAAATTTGATTGATGTTTTTAGAACATGCACAGTGATGGTGGGTGGATAGTGGTGTGCGAGTGCATGAGTACATGTGTACATGTAACAGGGTCCATTCCGTTCTGCCCCGAGCAGGAATCAAACCAGCAACCTTCTGCACAACAACACACAACTCAAGGCCAATTGCTTAGCCAAGAGAGCAAGTGATTTGTCCATCACTTTGTGAGCGACAGTTGGCTTTAGAGCACAGGGAAGGTGGCTTTAGATCACGTGAACACATGCATTACCAGCTCACAGCTCATGACTCATTCTTTCTACGTGAGAGTCATTAACATAATTAATGTAACATGTTTACTAACTCTAAAAACAGAGGGCAACAGTGGTCAACCACAGGAGGTTGGTGGCACCTTAATTGGGGAGGACGGCCTCGTGGTAATGGATGGAGCTGAATAGGTGGAATGGTATTAAATACATCAAACAAATGGTTTCCATGTGTTTGATGCCATTCCATTCGCTCCGTTCCAGCCATTATTATGAGCCGTCCTCCCCTCAGCAGCCTCCACTGTGGTCAACCCACACATGTTGATGGCCTTTCACCCTGGATGAGGGATGGTATGGGGTGGATGATTGGTATGGATCTGCTTCAATAATCCATACACTCAATCTCCCTTGCATGGCATTGGGGACAGGTGGGTAGAAGGGGAACAGGTGCAGCTTCTGTAGATGGGCACGGTAGAGTGGTGGTAGAGGCGTTTGTCTGACTCCTGGGCTGATGACAGATGTGCCGTGTTTTGGCACAAGAGAAAGGCAGGACAGACGCACTCTGAACCTCACCCCAGACTCACCCCAGACTCAAAGCCAGGTTAGTCCCACAGGGATAACAAACAAACAGCACTATTCCAACTGCTAAAAACTGTACACACCATTAAGACACCATTAGGCAGCAATAGCATGAATGTGGATGGGAAGGAGATGAACTGCACAATGTGCATCAGGTATTGTATCTCGGCCCAAACCCAAACTTGTAACCTTGGCATTGTAACCTTGGCATTGTAACCTTGGGATTGTAAACTTGGCATGGTACCCTCCTAATGAACCGTCAACTGGCTGGAGGTAAAGGTTGCCCCTAACCACATACCTAAAAAGCCCTCTAATAGACATCACTGCTCTCACTGGAGCATAACAACCAGGCAATTACATGCAATTCTGGTAATAACGCGTTGTGATGGCACAGCACGAGCAGCAAATATACAGAACAAATAAATGATAATCATTTGTAAACCCAGGCTGCTTTCAAAGGTCAAGTAAGGGAGGAGGACATATGAAAGTGAAGCACAAGAGTTATTCCTTAGTCCATTTTCAGAGTGGTGCCCCGGTCAGCTATGCTCTGTACATAGAAACAGTGTTGTTTACTCTGCCTCTACTCTCTATTCAATCATCATTTGAGCTAATGAAGGGGTTGTGCTCCAGGTTAGCACAACCTCTCTCTCTCTCTCTGGCCAGATGGGTTTGTGTTTCACTTTGCCAATCCACTTGCCCATTTAAGGAGCTGGCTTGGTGCTCCTGGTATCGCCATGGAGACTGGCAGGAGTGGTGAGAGAGAGGTGAGATGAAAGGATAAAGGAGGGACAGTGCCGGTCAGTAGAGCCAAATGCGGTGTCAAAGCCTGAATTAAAACACACATTGACTTGGACACTATGAACACAACTAAGACAAAACTTTGAATTTTCATTTATTTAAAAGGAGTAACCAGATTTCCAGGTCAAAAATAGCATTGTTCTTGCACTACAATAATGTTTGAATGACTGTGCAATGTTTTAGTTTAACAAGACTATTGTCTAATTGGCTGTATTTCTACACAAAACATGATTCAAGGGCCTTGCGAGTGGCACAGCGGTCTAAGGCACTGCATCGCAGTGCTTGAGGCATCACTACAAACCCAGGTTTGACCGGGAGACCCATGAGGTGGCACACAATTGGCCCTGCGTCGTGCAGGTTAGGGGAGGGGTTGGCCAGCCGGGATGTCCTTGTCCCATCGTGCTCCAGCGACTCCTGTGGCGGGATGGGCGCATGCACGCTGACACAGTAGCCAGTTGGACGGTGTTTCCTCCGGCACATTGGTGCGGCTGGCTTCCGGGTTAAGTGAGCAGTGTGTCAAGAAGCAGTGCGGCTTGGCAGGGTCGTGTGTGAGTTGCAGCGATGGGACAAGACTGTAACTAGAAAAAGGGGTGATAAATAAATAAATACATGATTCAAAAACAACAAATACTATAGCAAACAGTGGGGAATAACAATCCTGTACTCGCAAGTCTGACACACGACCTCAATCCCATAAATCAATTTATTGGATGTATGCCATGGTATGCTTTCCAATGATTATATAGCTACAATATAGCTGGACTCGGCTATTTCTGAAGCAACAGTTAAAAGATCCTCTGGTCAACGACCGACAGAAAGCTATTCAAAGTCAACCGACATTTAGTTTGAAACTCTTCACCAGTATCCTTGAGCATCCATTACCTGCACTCACGACCCTTGGTTCAAAAGCCACTGTAACTCAATCATTCCACAAAGCCGCCATTCCAGCCCACATTGTCCTTTGAGTCTTTAGCAGAGGGTTTAAATGGGATTTATCTTTGAAGGTGTCTCCTATTTGTCTCAATTCATCCCTGACCTGTCGAGTATGGGTTATATGGAAATATACACTACATTACCAAAAGTATGTGGACACATGCTCGTCGAACATCTCATTCCAAAATCATAGGCATTAATATGGAGTTGGTCCCCCCTTTGCTGCTATAACAGCCTCCACTCTTCTGGGAAGGCTTTCCACTTGATGTTGGAACATTGCTGCGGGGTCTTGCTTCCATTCAGCCACAAGAGCATTAGTGAGGTTGGGCACTGATGTTGGGCGATTAGGCCTGGCTCGCAGTCAGCATTCCAATTAAACCCAAAGGTGTTTGAAGGGGTTGAGGTCAGGGCTCTGTGCAGGCCAGTCAAGTTCTTCCACACCGATCTCGACAAACCATTTCTGTATGGACCTTGCTTTGTGCACGTGGGCATTGTCATGCTGAAACTGGAAAAGGCCTTCCCCAAACTGTTGCCACAAAGTTGGAAGCACAGAATCGTCAAAAATGTCATTGTATGATGTAGCGTTAAGATTTCACTTCACTGGAACTAAGGAGCCTAGCCTGAACCATGAAAAACAGCCCCAGACCATTATTCCTCCTCCACCAAACTTTACAGTTGACATTATGCATTGGGGCAGGTAGCGTTCTCCTGGCATCCGCCAAACCCAGATTTGTCCGTCGGACTGCCAGATGGTGAAGCGTGATTCGTCACTCCAGAGAACACGTTTCCACGGCTCCAGAGTCCAATGGTGGCGAGCTTTACACCACTCCAGCCGACGCTTGGCATTGCGCATGGTGATCTTAGGCTTGTATGCGGCTGCTCGGCCATGGAAACCCATTTCATGAAGCGCTTGTGCTGACGTTGCTTCAAGAGGCAGTTTGGAACTCGGTAGTGAGTGTTGCAACCGAGGACAGATGATTTTTACGCGCTACGCACTTCAGGACTCGGCAGTCCCATTCTGTGAGCTTGTGTGGCCTACCACTTCGCGGCTGAGCCATTGTTGCTCCTAGACGTTTCCACTTCACAATAACAGCACTTACAGTTGACCGGGCCAGCTCTAACAGGGCAGTACTTTGACGAACTGACTTGTTGGAAAGATGGCATCCTATGACGGTGCCACGTTGAAAGTCACTGAGCTCTTCAGTAAGGCCATTCTACTGCCAATGTCTGTCTATGGAGATTGCATGGCTGTCTGCTTGGTTTTATATACCTATCATTAACGGGTGTGGCTGAAATAGCCGAATCCACTAATTTAAAGGGGTGTCCACATACTTTTGTATATATAGTGTAATAATTTGCATTTAAATGTGTCTTAGCTATGCGGCTGAGAATCAGTCGGAGTGTTTATAATTTATCAAATCAATTGTTGTCGCCCAGTTACACCTGCTTTGTCATAGTGACTTGCTTTATATTCTCTCTCGTGTGTGTGCGCGCACGCTCATGTTCACATGCAGTGTGCACCTTCTGTGTGTGTGTTGTATTGGAAAGAGATGTACATGGGGCTGTCCTTGCAGGGCAGGACAATGCAAGGCAACCACCGTCTGTCTGTATTGGCAGCAGCTGCAAGGACAAAATTGACCATCCTTGCTACTGCAATCATGTGGAGCAGTACAATAGATTTTAATTACTATCAAAGGAGGATGGGGGGAAAATGCAGACAAACACACACACACACACACAATTATCTTCTTCTTCTGAGCACAAAAGCTCTGTCTTATGAAACTGCCTCTCTATAATTGGACATTTGGATCTCACACTCGTCTTTGTCATTACTGCATGAGTGATGTGTCGGTGTTATGGTAATTCACCACTCAGCAGTCTAATTATAGAGAGCCTTGTTATACACTGAGCTGTGGACTTTGACAGTGGTGTGTGCGTGGAAGATGGAGGATATCCCTCCCACTGCTCTGCTCCTTGGATCAAAGCCTGTTGAATTCCGAGTGGGCCAAAGTCGTGAGAACCTCAAGTAGAGCACGAGGGCCCTCTCCACAGAGCGAGTCAGAAACTGGGGCAAGTAAGGCACTATGAGGAGGTAGGGCATGAGGGCCCACTACAGAGGGAAAGAAAGAAAGACAGACATCCACCTATTAACCTTGGATATGCTGCTATCAATATGAAGCTTTGTGAAGCCTTCATAAATTGAACTTCAAATAAAGCGGGACCCATCATCATGGGCAGCAGGTAGCTTAGTGGTTAAGAGCGTTGTGCTAGTAACCGAAAGGTCTCTGGTTCTAATCCCTGAGCCGACTAGGTGAATAATCTGTCGATGTACCCTTGAGCAAGGCACTTAACCCTAATTGCTCCTGTAAGTCGCTCTGGATAAGAGCGTCTGCTAAATGACTAAAATGTAAAAAAAATATAGTCACTACATAGTCACTTGTTAGATACTACTGCACTGTTGGAGCTAGGAACACAAGCATTTTGCTGCCCCCGCAATAACCTCTGCTAAATATGTGTATGTGACCAATAAAATATGAATATGATTTGATTTGATAAGTCATGCGTTATTATTTTGAGTTAGAAGCTTTGTTATCATTCATATCCAGTCTTAATGCTAACCTGTATTGAGTGATGGACAGTTCTGTGGTTCTCCCCTCTATCTGTTTGACATGCAAATGTGGAGGCTCTCGTGGACCTGTGTAGAACAAAATCGATGTGGCAGTTAGTTTGTGTTGTAATACTCTTGAAAAGTCATGGAAACCAGTCACTGCACAGTCACTACATAGTAGAGCTCAATATCTGTATCAGAGATTAAGGAGGAGAGCGAGAAAGGGGGGGATATACAAATCAAATCAAAGTTTATTGGTCGCGTACACAGTTTACCAGATGTTATAGCGGGTGCAGCTAAATGCTTATGTTATTAGCTCCTAACAATATAGCAATATGTCAATTAAGTACACAAATAATCATTAATGATTACAAAAAAATATTTGTGCAATAATATGGAGGAGAGGAGTGAAGGGAATGTGATAATGCATTTTTGAGCTGCCATGTGTTTCTCGCTAATGCATTTCTGTGATAAGACATTCCAGGGTTATCAGAGCCACAGGAAAAAAAATGAGGTTTAGGAGGGAGATGTATTCATATATGCGTGATATGCACACCGATGCTCTCCTGTTGGTCAGAACTAGGTCCGCGTCTGAAATGGCATCCTATTGCCAATTCGGACACACCCCTGGCCTTCTGATGGTAGTAAGGGATCAAGAGGTGCTTTCAGGGGAAACAGGAAAGAAAGGACGCATGCTGAAAGTCCACTAGAGAACAGAGATAATACGGTAATTGGTCATTTGTAAACCGATAACTATATTGCAGTGATTATATCCACAGGGGTTACCTTTTCCTATATATTTACTTAATTCAGGCATGGCTGGTATAAAATGCTCACTAGATTCTGTATGCATTGCAACAAGCTTCCAAGCCTCCATCAAAAATGTGCACATGATGACAACATCAAGGGACTTGTTAGTGGTTTTTGATGAGATATTAACTACAGCTGTAAGCAGCGGGGAGTCCTCCATATTCTCCCGGCTGTGTCCCAAATGGCACCCTATTCCCTATGTTGTGCACTACTTTTGACCAGGGCCCTATATTAAAGGGAATAGTGTGCCATTTGGGATGTAACCCGTGACTCAAACCCATACATGAAGTTAGCCCTGTGTCACAGCAGGCAGCTGAGCTATCACTTCCCCTGACTCCTTCTGAAGTCTCCACACCACCATGTTCGCACCCAGATCACGTTCCCCTGAACCAATTGAAATGCAATCCATGCACAGGTTTTAGCGGGCTCCTCTGTCTCTTTACAAATGTGATCTACATTTTCCACAGACACCCCTACTTCCTCTCCGAAGGATGCCTTCCGAGCGCAAAGGTAAGAGGTCATTCCAGAGCTGGCTCACAAGTAGACGTACAGCTCTTAATCTCGCAGACTGATTTCCGTCTGTGTGTTATGTCCTGTATATTGGCACATGGGGCCTGATTGCTTCTATTTGCTTGGGGGACAAATGGAGGGACATGAGGGATGGGACCATCATTGTCGCAGGGATCCGCTGTGGCTTTTTGCCAATCATCGAAGTGCCACAGTGAAGCTCTTCATCGCGTGGTGACAGGTGGATGGACAGGTGTGATTGGAGAATGAGTGAAGGGCTGATAAAGAAGATTGTGATAAACACGGAACTAGAACAATTCTATTTCTAGGGTAATAACTGTGAGAGGGATGGAGGGAGGGATACAGCACACAGCTGGCTAATTCAACTGTAATTCGGCTGAGGTGCTCACAGAGACAGGTGTGATTGATGAATAAGTAAAGGGCTGATAAAGAGGACTGTAATACCTTTGAGATGGAGAGGGTTGGACCGCAATAGATTAAACAGTTGTCTAATTCAACCGCCGCTAGGCATTTTTCACTCTTAGGCCTTAACCACATGATGGAGAGAATTCTCAGAAAGCCCTGATCAGAGCCACAGTGGAGAGTAATGATGGTGAGCGGGAGGAGGGATGGGGGAGCGACAGCAGCACTCATAGATAAGACAGAGGGAGACAGATATGTATATAGGCAAGGGGAAGTAGGTAGTGGAGGTAGATACAGTTAGAGCCAAGGTGAATGGGGGCTGATTTTCTGGGGCTGTGAGATAGATAGATAGATAGATATATAGATATATAGATAGATAGATAGATAGATAGATAGATAGATAGATAGATAGATAGATAGATAGATAGATAGATAGATAGATAGATAGACAGACAGACAGACAGACAGACAGACAGACAGACAGACAGAAGAACAAAGAAAAAGACAGACAACAAAACAGACAACAACACCGACCGCCTAGATAGATAGATAGATAGATAGATAGATAGATAGATAGATAGATAGATAGATAGATAGATAGATAGATAGATAGATAGATAGATAGATAGATAGATAGAGGACAGTGTGTTTGATCTGGTATCCAGCATTGTGCCTGTTAACACTCTTACCCACCTGTGAGGACACACAGCCGCTGGTCGGCCAACCCTGTGGGGGGTGCAGAAAATCGTTCTGGATGTTTAATCTCTTTGTAAGCTTGGTTTAAGGCCTGCTGTTGGTGAACCACGTTGTCAAAGACGATATGTTTCATAAGAGAATATGCTGTGTGACTTGAGTCTTACTCCCAATGGTGGTTCAAATTGGATATATCATCAGTATTCTGCCATCTACCTCACCTCTTTTGGGTTAGGTCATTGGTTGACAATTGCATCATTTAGAATGCATTTACCTATGTATTTCCTTTCATCTAATTTGCAAAGCCAATGCATGTATTTACAGTGCAATTCCATACAGCTGTAGTGTAAACTATGGGAACATTTAAAATGGGTCAAGAAGAGATCAAATTGTACTTCATCCAAATCTTTCAGATTTTTATTCCTTCCTGACAAATTATTCAATGGCACAAAGTCTGCCTCATGTGAAAGCCAGTTAAGTGCTGAGTACTGAGTGTGGGGGCACATTTAGTCAGCAGCAATCTTTCATTAGCATGCATCACTCTGGGACTGGGATGATTATTCAAGCTGCTTTCTGGGTAAGAGGAAACATCTGTTCCACTTGGCATCCTCTTACCAAGTATCTTCAGTCAGTGTGCCACCCACACACACACACACACACGCACGCACACACGCACGCACGCACACGCACACACTTGCAACCTTGTGTTCAAGGTGCACAAACTGCAGTTGGACTTGTCTATTCAGACAAGACAATGGCAAAGAAGCCCTTTATGTGATTGAGGCCATTTCACCAGACCTTCTTTTTGCCATTTTCTGACACCGCAGGGTTAATAAAGTGGCCCTGAAGAGGGAGGTGGGAGTCTCTAATGACTTTTCAACCTGACAGGTCCCATTTCCCGTAGCACGTGGCCCGTTGACAGTAATGATGATAAGACCCTGGCTGTGTCTTTTGGTTCAACTCCAGGACTTTCAGTGGGATTGGATAAGGCTCTGGGATATAACAGACAAAGCACATTGGAGGAGGAAATAAGATAATAGAATACTGCTGTGTTCAGAGAAACACAACTCTAGCCATTGGACGACACACAAATCCAACTTCGACGGTGACCTGCTAACCTAACTGTGGTTCAGCTCATGGTCCAGTGGACCAGACTAAGTCCAGACTAAGACCACCACAGTACGACCAGAGCGAAAGAGATGCAGCAGCACAGATTAGCATACACACACAACCCATATTTTTTATATGCTGCGCGGGCCTGCGTCAGAAGAACAGACGTTAGTTCCGAAGCAGCTTGTTGTGTGTGTGAGCAACATGTGGCCATGCATGTCAATGTAATTCCTTAGCACATGGGTGCCTGGAGGCCACAGTTTCCCAGGCCTGTGCCCAGCCTCTCCCTACCTACCTATCAGAAACATATATATACAGGACTGTAAGGGAAGGCTAATTCGAAAGCATAGCTCCCTTCAACTCACAGCAAGGTAATATGTAGGTCTGCATTTTATTTGGGATCACACAATTTCACAATGACTTCTTTTCTAGACAATATGAGCCAGATACTGATTCATCTAGACCAGGGGTGTCAAACTCATTTTAGCTCAGGGGCCACATGGAGGAAAATCTATTCCCAAGTGGGCCGGACCGGAAAAATCATGGTATATTTAACTTAAAAACAACAACTTCAGATTGTTTTCTTTGTTTTAATACGATCAACATACAACATAAAGCTGGAGCCTGAGGACAGTGTGTCCAAAATAGTACAAGCACAACATCACTATTAATCAGAAAACACGTCAAGTTTATTTGAAAATTCTAAAGAAAAAGAACACACAAACACACAATGCCTCAGTGATTAACAGAACTGTTTCACAGATCACAGAACTATATCAGGGTGTCATTTCTCAGGCAGAAATGTAGATAAAAATAATGAAATCCTGTTCCCCAAACAAGTGCAAGAACCACAGAGTCAAGAATAGGTTAAATATACAAATAAAATAAAAACAATTAAAAACAATAGCACATCAACATAAAAACATATAAACATAAATCTGAAAGCGTTGCTCAAACTCCCGTAACAGTCCCGTTATTTTATCTTTGAACCGCTTCATGTCTGCCACATGTTGGGTCGCGCACACATTTTTCAGACAGGGGAAGTGAGCTGCATCACCACCGGCAAGTTGCGTCTCCCACAATGACAGCTTCAACCTGAAAGAACGTATGCTGTCATAATACTGCGTGACAACTTTGTTGCGCCCTTGCAGCTGTTTGTTCAAGTTATTCAGGTGCTCTGTAACATCCACCATAAATGCAAGGTCCTGCATCCATTCTGCGGAATGAAATTCTAACACTGGTTTGCCCTTTTCTTCCATGAACTGTTCAATTTCTTCTCGTAAATCAAAGAAACGCCTCAGCACAGCACCTCGGCTTAACAATCTTACTTCAGTGTGGTATGGCAGGCCATAGATGTGGTCTTTCTCTCTGAGAAGGCTGTCAAACTGACGGTGATTCAGGCTTCTGGATCGGATGAAATTAACAGTTTGGATGACCACCTTCATGACGTTATCCATCTTTAATGACTTGCAACACAAAGCCTCCTGGTGCAAAATGCAGTGAAAAGTCAAAAAATCACATCCTCCATTTGCAGATTGCACTTTCTCTCTGAACTTTGTCACAACGCCTGCTTTTTTCCCGATTATTGAGGGCGCACCATCTGTAGCCAGGCTGACAGCGCGGAACCAGTCCACTCCGACCCTGTCCAGAGCGCCGACGAGTGCGGTAAAAATATCAGCTGCTGTCGTTGTATCTGTCATCGGCACCAACTCCACGAACTCCTCGGTGACGGTCAATGTGTCATCAACTCCGCGGATGAAAATGGCCAGTTGTGCAACATCTGTAATGTCCGTGCTTTCATCAATTGCAACCGAAAACGCAATAAATGACTTTACTTTTTGCTTCAACTGGCTGTCCAAATCCACTGAAAGATCGGAAATCCTGTCTGCAACTGTGTTTCTTGTCAGGCTGATATTTGCAAAAGCCTGCCGCTTTTCAGGGCACACAATCTCCGCTGCCTTCATCATGCATGTTTTTACAAATTCACCCTCACTAAATGGTTTTGAAACAACTGCGATTTCATTAGCAATGAGGTAGCTAGCTTTCACTGCAGCGTCACTGATGTCTCGGCTGTGAGTAAACACAGACTGCTGTTTCTTCAGACCCGCCAACAGTTCATTCACCTTCTCTCATCTCCGCTGTCCTTGAATGTTGTCATATTTGTCGGCATGAAGACTCACATAGTGGCGACGAAGGTTATATTCTTTCAGCACTGCAACATGCTCTGAACACACCAAACATACAGCTTTCCCATTCAATTCCGTGAATAAATAGGATGACCATTTTTCTTGGAACACTCTGCACTCTGCGTCCACTTTTCTCTTTTTTGACAGAGACATATTGGGGCAATGAGGGTGCCAAAGCACATAATGTTAAAAGTAGAAGCCGTAATAAATATCGCGGGTAAAACAAAGTAGCTCATTGGCTGCACGTGCTTGACCTACTTGCTCTGCCCCGGTATAAACAGTTTGCTTGCTTAACACAATTGCTATTGCGCCATCCAGTGGACGCAATTGGAACAGCAGTTTATTTTATTGAAAAATTGCAGCGCATTTTTATACTTTACAAAATTATTATTATATATATATATTTTTGTATTTTTTTTTAATCATCTCGTGAAAAAAAATTTAACCCGTTTGCGGGAGGGCCGCGGGCCGGACGTTTGACACCCCTGATCTAGACGGAGGTTTGATTGAAAGGTAGGGTGAGAAGGTTCAACATACCCACTGGGCACAGACGTCAATTCAACATCTATTCCACGTTGGTTCCACGTCATTTCATTGAATGACGTAGAAACAACATTGATTCAACCAGTGTGTGCCCAGTGGGTAGGCACTGTGATGAGTGGCCAATTCTATCATTCTCTGCAAACACTTGTTATACCTTGGTCATTAGGTGAGGGAGCAGAACCACTTATGTAATACACTGCAGGTGAACTACAGTCTGCACTTTCCATACCAGTGCATTGGAAGAAATTGATTTATATCCAATGATTGATCGTTGGTAGAATGTCTTTGTGTTGAAAAAAACATGTTTGAGTAATTCACGCCTCAAAGACTGAGTATAGCCAGTGATCGACTTGGACTGAAATAGGTGCCGGTACACATTTTGAGGTGCCGGTACTGTTTATATTTAGGTGCAGGAGCTCCACAATACTTTTGAGCTAATATTCTATCAGAGGAACAGGACCTCAAGCAGTAGAACATTTGAGGTGCCAGTACTCAGCTCCGGTGAGCTCCTGCCCAAGTCAAGCACCGAGCATAACATTTACACTGTGCATGTGCATGTAGAAGGTAGATGTTTCCATAGACCTGAATGGGGTTATTGGTCTAGAACACCAGTTCACAGGCGTGTTCCAGTCATTGCCTGGACTGCTCCATCCTTTTCAACTACTTATTCAGAGCCTCTTAACCTGAACTCGTCATTGTGTTGTCTCTGTCCAACAGGACTATGTTACTAAGCCTTGTTCTTCAGGTCCTTTGCTGTTTTCCAGGTCTTCTCATTTTACATTTACATTTTAGACATTTAGCAGAGCGACTGACAATTAGTGCATTCATCTTAAGATAGCTAGGCGAGACAACCACATATCACAGTTGTAGTAAGTCGATAAAGTAGTTATCAGATCAGCAATGTCTCCAAATGGGTAGGTGAGTGAGACATGGTCACCATTTAGACTGATACACGGTGTCCTTGGGGAAATAATATTTACCCCTCTCTCACCTGGGCACACCAGCCATTAGGGAGCCTGGTTTACAACAGCAGTGTGTTGCTGCTCTTTTCACTGCATTACACTGGGGGGCTGCCTTCGATTCAGTGGAGCCGTTGTGTTAATTCCCTTTAATGACTGGTCAGATGAGGCAGGGATGGATGGAGGGCCTGTGTTGTGGCAGTATTGAGAGTGGTTTCACGGCTCTCTGCCCTTGCACATCGTGTTCTTATTGTTGTGGCTTTTTCTGGCCAGTCATGAGGTTTGGGAGTCAGGAATCAGGGATGCAGAGAACGAGTTGGAGCAGTTTTTTTATTTATTAGGATTAGTTGTCATGTCTCTTGCTTTTAGTGGATTTTTACATAGAATTTCAGAAGTGGGGCCAACAACCATATGCACATGCACACGTACACGTACACGTACACACACACACACACACACACACACACACACACAGATATTTTCATGAATTTTTATGTGCATACCAATTGTGATCACTTTCCCCCATAAGTACAAGAATCTGACTGGTATGATTAATGCATTACAGTGTGAAGGACAACATATAATCCTGACAGCTGAGTTCACTGAGAAAAACATATATTAATACATTACAATGCCAAATGTCTCCTGTGACCAACTGTTAAATGACTTCAATTCATTATCAGTAAATGGTCACCTATTGTATGGATATCCACTATAACTTGATGGTTCTGACTGCATAAAGGACTTGACAGCCTCGTCAAAATGCCTAAAAATACCTCAAGCATTTGTGGGTCAAGCACCTGTCAGTTTAAAGGCAAACTGACAAAGCCGTGCTGAAATACATCATACTGTATGGGGATGGTAGAGTATAGAGGGGGAGGATACTGGAGACTGGTTTTAGTATCTGAGGTGATGTCAAGCTGTGCATGGGCAGCAAACAAAGGAGAATCTCTGAGTCCTCTGAGAGCAGCCGGAGGTTATGAGGACTGTGTTTAAGCGTAGGCCTACTGCAGAAAAAACATTGTTCCTGCACATTTCATGATCAAAACAGTCTTTGCCAGAAAATTCTGATTGACGATTGTAGCTATGTGGATCCAGTACAGCCATGCAAGACTCAACTGGCTGAAAACACATTTTTGCATAACAACAGCTATAAATCTGCAAAGAGGAAGAGTTTTCCAATGCCCTGCCCCAAACAATCAAAAATAGAATCACTTCCTCCTTTCTCAGCAGCTCCCATTACTCAGCACTCAACTGGCTTTACTGTTACTGATCAGGATCTTCACTCCTCCACCTCCAACCACGCCCCATCATCTGGAGAAGTGGGTCAGCGTAAAAGTAAGGCGGAACGTGCAGACAGACTAACACAGTCAAAACAGTCTGGATGGGTTACATGCTCAGGTCTGGAGTGATGGCAATGTCTCGTTAATCCAGAGGGCTGTTGATGACACGCCCTGACATAACACTGAGCCTCCCCCATCTCATCTCTTCAAGCAGCCTTGACACATCGATTATGTCAAAAATAAGTGTTTTTATATCGTTCTTTCTACCCATAAACCTCTTTCTTTTTCTAAGACTGGGAAGCTGATGTTTAACCAGATTATTTTTCCACATTACAGTTTTGGTGTATAAGGGTAGGTCTTCCCTCACCTTTTAAAGCTGATTTTCATACCTAAAAGGTGAAGCCATATCGTGAATGGTGCAAAAGGTTTTTAAAGAACAGGTACATTGATATGGTCCTCTGTAGCTCAGCTGGTAGAGCACGGCGCTTGTAACGCCAAGGTAGTGGGTTCGATCCCCGGGACCACCCATACACAAAAAAAATTATGCACGCATGACTGTAAGTCGCTTTGGATAAAAGCGTCTGCTAAATGGCATATTATTAAATATGACTTAAGGGCGTGAGATATGAATGGTTAACTTCACTAGCAGGAAATACAGACTTACAGTAAAGCATTGCAATGCAGGTATTGTGTCACTCGACTGACGGTAAGGAGCATCAGAGAGTTGATAGAAGTGGAATGTAACACATCTTGTCTCATCTTCAAAGGCTTTTCTACACAACTGCACCAGAGTGGATGAGAGAGCAGTGTCCACACAGACACATTCATACACACAAGCGAAGGTGAGTAAAGACATAATCACAGCCTTTTCTGTGTCCTCACTTGTTTTTACTTGTTTTTCTACACAAAATGCAAAAACATACCCTACAGTTTTAATATGTTCCATATCAGCTGTGTGACTAACTACTCTAAATCTGGTCAGTAGACCGGCGACGTCGATCTCCGGAGGGAGGGAGTAGGAGTAGGTGTGACAGTACCACCAGGTACTGGAGCTGACCTCCACGATGTTGGGAGTCCAGGAAAGACCTAACAGCATAGGCGAGGGTCTCCTCGATGTCCAGGGGAGGTGGAGGGGTATCGCGGGGATAGCATCAGCCAGAGGACCAGGAACCACCAGCCTGAGGTGGGAAACATTAAAGGAAGGTGAGATCCAGTAGTTGGTGGGGAGTTCTAAACGATAAGTTACCTCATTGACCCTCCGGAGGACCTTGAAGGGGCCCCACAAACTGGGGGCTCAGCTTCCAGCAGGGCAGGCGGAGCAGGAGGTTCCTGGTGATCCTTCTGACGGCGTAACCTTAGGAACCTCCCCAGCTCCTGGTTGGTCCTCTCCACCTGCCCGTTAGACTGAGGCCGGTACCTGGATGTGATGCTGATCGTGGCCCCCAGCTTCTCCATAAAGGCTTTCCAGACCTGTGATGTGAATTGGGGACCACGGTCGGAAACGATATCCTCCGGAAGGCCATTGTGCCGGGAGACCTGCTGAATAACGCCTCAGCGAGCTGGAGAGCGGTAGGTAAACCAGAGAGAGGGATAAAACGGCAGGATTTAGAGAATCTGTCAACAACCAGAATAGTGGTAAAACCATCAGAAAGGGGGAGATACTTTACAAAGTCTATGGACAGATGTCACCAAGGCCGCTGAGGCACTGGAAGGGGAAGTAGTTTCCCTGATGGAGTGTGCCAGGGAAATTTGGGTTCCCTCTCCAGAGCTTGACGAATTAAAAAAATAATAATGTTCCAATATTGTACAATACAGGTGTGCAAAGCTATTATTGACATACCTAGAAAGACTCAGCTGTAATCGCTGCCAACGGTGATTCTAACATGTATTGACTCAGGGGTGTGAATACTTATGTAAATTAGATAATTCGTATTTCATTTTCAATAAATGTGCTAACATTTCTAAAAACATGTTTCACTTTGTCATTATGGGATATTGTGTGTAGATGGGTAAAAATAAAATCAATCCATTTTGAAGTCAGGCTGTAACACAACAAAATGTGGAATAAGTCAAGAGGTATGAATACTTTCTGAAGGCACTGTATGTTTAGTAAGCAAAGCTATCAAAAGCTGACTCATTCCAATAACTGATTTAGCCTATGGTTTGGGGGTTATTTATGGTTTATGTTCATTATGTCTTCCAGATATGGCATCCCCCAGCAGTCTCCTGTCTGAAGAGCAGTTCCAGTGCTCTATCTGTCTGGATGTGTTCACTGACCCAGTCTCCATCCCGTGTGGACTCAACTTCTGCAAGGCCTGTATCAAAAGATACTGGGATAGCACAGACCTGTGCCAGTGTCCCCTGTGTAAGAAGATATTCCACAGAAGACCTGAACCAGATGTCAACAGAACACTCAGAAGAGTTGCAGAACATTTTAAGGGATTGAGAATGAGAGACAGAGAGGATTCCTCTGCAGAGCCTGGAGAAGTGGTCTGTGATGTCTGCACTGGCAGGAAGCGCAAGGCTCTGAAGTCCTGCCTGGTTTGTCTGACTTCGTACTGTGAGACTCATCTGGAGCCTCATCAGATAGCCCCAGCCCTGAAGACACACCAACTGATCGACCCTGTAAAGAACCTTGAAGACAGGATTTGTAAGAAGCACAACAAACTCCTCGAGCTGTTCTGTAGGACTGACCAGACATGTGTGTGTCAGTTCTGCTCTAAGACTGACCACAAGGCTCACAACACCGTACCACTAGAAGAAGAATGTGACCAAAGGAAGGCTCAGCTTGGGAAGACAGAGGCAAAAGTGAAGCAGATAATTAAGGAGCGACTGCAGAAGGTTAGGGAGATCAAACACTCAGTAGAGCTCAGCAAGAGTCAAACTGAGAGGGAGATGTCTGACAAAGTGCAGATCTTCACCGCTCTAGTTCACGCCATTGAGAAATGTAAGGCTGAGCTCATTGGTGTGGTTGAGCAGACGCAAGAAGCTGCAGAGAGGTGGGCTGAAGGTCTCATCAAAGAACTGGAGCAAGAAATCACTGAGCTGAAGAGAATAAGCTCTGAGCTGGGGCAGCTCCTACACACCGAGGACCATCAACTCCTCCAGACCTCCTCATCCTGGTGTCTCCCAGTAAAGACCAAGGACTGGTCTGAGATCAGTGTTCAAAGCCACCTGCCCATGGGGTACATGAAGAGAGCTGTATCTCAGCTGGAGGACAAACTGACGAGATTTCATAATGAGATGGAGAATGAGCTGAAGAAGTTGTGTGAAGCTGAGATGAAGATTATTCAGCAGTATGCAGTGGATGTGACTCTGGACCCTGATACAGCATATCCTGAACTAATCCTGTCCATGGATGGGAAACAAGTGAGGTATTGGGACCAATCACAGAATCTCTATAAGAACACAAAGAGGTTTACTTATATATACAGCGTCCTGGAAAAGGAGGGTTTTTCCTCAGGGAAATCTTACTATGAGGTACAGGTGAAGGGGAAGACTGAATGGGATTTAGGAGTGGCCACTGAGTCGATCAATAGGCAGGGGTGGTCACCACTGAGCCCTGAGGATGGACTCTGGACTTTTGGCCTGGGTACAGATAATGACTATGAGCCTAATCACCCCAAAGTACACCACCACCTGAAAAAGAAGCCTCAGAAGGTTGGGGTGTTTGTAGATTATGAGGAGGGTATTTATGATGTGGATGCCGCTGCCAGATCTCACATCTGCTCTTTCACTGGCTACAAATTCACTGAGAAACTCTATCCATACTTCCACTGTGGGTATCCTGATGGTGAAAGAAACATAGCCCCGCTGGTCATCTCTCCTGTCAGTCACATGACTGGCCCAGTGCTAGGGATGTCAGTTGATTAAAAAAAAATGGTTTTCTTCCTATTAGGGTGAGGATGCAGAGACTTAGAAATTCTGGCCTTCATTCCTGTGTATTTTATGTACTCTGATGTAGTTAATCTCATTGTAGCCAACGTGAGTAAGACCTTTAAACAGGTCAACATTCAGACAGATTACCAGGACGTGTACTCCGAGCATGCGCTGACCAACTGGCAAGTGTCTTCACTGACACTTTCAACCTCTCCCTGTATGAGTCTGTAATACCAACGTGTTTCAAGCAGACCACCATACTCCCTGTGCCCAAGAACACTAAGGTAACCTGCCTAAATGACTACCGACCCGTAGCACTCATGTCTGTAGCCATGAAGTGCTTTGAAAGGCTGGTCATGGCTCACATCAACACCATTATCCCAGAAACCCTAGACCCACTCCAATTTGCATACCGCCCCAACAGATCCACAGATTATGCAATCTCTATTGACCTCCACATTGCCCTTTCACACCTGGACAAAAGGAACACCTATTTGAGAATGCTATTCATTGACTACAGCTCAGCATTCAACACCATAGTGCCCTCAAAGCGCATCACTAAGCTAAGGACCCTGGGACTAAACACCTCACTCTGCAACTGGATCCTGGACTTCCTGACGGGCCGCCCCCAGGTGGTAAGGGTAGGTAACAACACATCTGCCACACTGATCCTCAACACGGGGGCCCCTCAGGGGTGCGTGCTCAGTCCCCTCCTGTACTCTCTGTTCACTCATGACTGCATGGCCAGGCACGACTCCAACACCATCATTAAGTTTGCCGATGACACAACAGTGGTAGGCCTGATCACCGACAACGATGAGACAGCCTATAGGGAGGAGGTCAGAGACCTGGCCGTGTGGTTCCAGGAGAACAACCTCTCCCTCAACGTGATCAAGACAAAGGAGATGATTGTGGACTACAGGAAAAAGAAGAGGACCGAGCACGCCCTCATTCTCATCGACAGGGCTGTAGTGGAGCAGGTTGTGAGCTTCAAGTTCCTTGGTGTCCACATCACCAACGAACTATCATGGTCCAAACACACCAAGACAGTCGTGAAGAGGGCATGACAAAGCCTATTCCCCCTCAGGAGACTGAAAAGATTTGGCATGGGTCCTCAGATCCTCAAAATATTATACAGCTGCACCATCGAGAGCATCCTGACTGGTTGCATCACCGCCTGGTATGGCAACTGCTTGGCCTCCGACCGCAAGGCACTACAGAGGGTAGTGCGTACGGCCCAGTACATCACTGGGGCAAAGCTTCCTGCCATCCAGGACCTCTATACCAGGCGGTGTCAGAGGAAGGCCCTCAAAATTGTAAAAGACTCCAGCCACCCTAGTCATAGACTGTTCTCTCTGCTACCGCACGGCAAGCGGTACCGGAGTGCCAAGTCTAGGTCCAAAAGACTTCTCAACAGCTTCTACCCCCAAGCCATAAGACTTGCACTGCCCCCCCACCCCATCCTTTTTACGCTGCTGCTACTCTGTTAAGTATTTATGCATAGTCACTTTAACTCTACCCACATGTACATATTACTTCCACTACCTCAACTAGCCGGTGCCCCCGCACATTGACTCTGCACCGGTACCCCCCTGTATATATAGCCTCCCTACTGTTATTTTATTTTACTTCTGCTCTTTTTTTTCTCAACACTTTTTTTTGTTGTTGTTTTATTTTTACTTTTTTTGTTTAAAATAAATGCACTGTTGGTTAAGGGCTGTAAGTAAGCATTTCACTGTAATGTCTGCACCTGTTGTATTCGGCGCATGTGACCAATAAAATTTGATTTGATTTGATTTTACTAAATACTTTATTCCCCCACTGTATTGGTAGATGGGTAAAAATAAAAAAAAGCAGACACTGAATATTCCTTTGATCATGGTGAAGGTATTAATTACACTTTGGTTGGTGTATCATTACACCCAGTCACTACAAAGATACAGGCGTCCTTCCGAACTGGAGAGGAAAGAAACCACTCCGGGATTTCACCATGATGCCAATGGTGACTTTAAAACAGTTACAGAGTTTAATGGCTGTGATCGGAGAAAACTGAGGATGGATCAACAACATTGTAGTTACTCCACAATACTAACCTAAATGTCAGAGTGAAAAGAAGGAAGCCTGTACAGAATAAGAATATTCTAAAACATATTCCAAAACAATAAGGCACTAAAGTAAAACTGCAAAACATTTTGCAAATAAATTAACTTTATGTCCTGAATACAAAGCGTTATGTTTGGGGCAAATCAAACACAACACATCACTGAGTGCCACTCTTCATATTTTCAAGCATGGTGGTGGCTGCATATTTTATAGGTATGCTTGTCATCGGCAAGGACTAGGGAGTTTATTTAGGATAAAAACAAACGGAATAGAGCTAAGCACATGCAAAATCCTTAAGGAAAACCTGGTTCAGTCTGCTTTCTACCAGACACTGGGAGACATATTCATCTTTCAGCAGGACAATAACCTGAAACACAACACCAAATGTACACTGGAGTTGCTTGCCAAGACAACATTGAATGTTCCTGAGTGGCCTAGTTACAGTTTTAACTTAAATTGGCTTGAAAATCTATGGCAAGGCCTGAAAATGGTTGTCTAGCAATGATCAACAACCAACTTGACAAAGCTTGAAGAATTTTAAAAAGAGAATGTGCAAATATTGTACAATTCAGGTGTGCAAAGCTCTTAGAGACTTACCCAGAAGGCCTCACAGCTGTAATCGCTGCCAAATGTGATTCTAACATGTATTGACTCAGGGGTTTGAATACTTATGTATTAAGATACTGTATATTAGTGTTGCATTTTTCTTCCACTTTGACAGAGTATTTTGTGTAGATCATTGATTTAAAAAATGATGATTAAATCAATTTTAATCCCACCTTGTAACACAACAAAATGTGAAAAAAAGTCAAGGGGTGTGAATACTTTCTGTAAGGCACTGTATATGAATAGTCTGACCACACCTTGTCTAACTGATCCATAATATAACATTTACATTTACATCATTTAGCAGACACTCTTATCCAGAGCGACTTACAAATTGGTGCATTCAACTTATGATAGCAAGTGGGACAACCACTTTTTTTCTTCTTCTTTTTTTATGGGGGGTGGGTAGAAGGATTGCTTTATACTATTCCAGGTATTCCTTGAAGAGGTAGGGTTTCAAGTGTCTCCGGAAGGTGGTCAGTGACTCCGCTGTCCTGGCGTCATGGGGGAGCTTGTTCCACCATTGGGGTGCCAGAGCAGCGAACATTTTTGACTGGGCTGAGCGGGAACTGTGCTTCTGTAGAGGTAGGGGAGCTAGCAGGCCAGAGGTGGATGAACGTAGTGCCCTCGTTTGGGTGTAGGGTCTGATCAGAGCCTGATGGTAAGGAGGTGCCGTTCCCCTCACAGCTCCGTATGCAAGCACCATGGTCTTGTAGTAGATATGAGCCTCAACTGGAAGCCAGTGGAGTGTGCGGAGGAGCGGGGTGACATGAGAGAACTTGGGAAGGTTGAACACCAGACGGGCTGCAGCATTCTGGATAAGTTGTAGGGGTTTAATGGCACAGGCAGGGAGCCCAGCCAACAGCGAGTTGCAGTAATCCAGACGGGAGATGACTGGATTAGGACCTGTGCCGCTTTCTGTATAACAGAACAGCACCTCTTACTAAATCTGACATATCAATGCACAATGTGCCCACACTAAACAGTACAATGCCCTAGACGTGGTTGTTTGCAGTCATGACAAAGCTAAATAGCACTGCACCAATAACTAACAATTCCACACACATTAGAATGATAATGTTTCAGTTCCACCACAAAGTGAACTGCGGTGACGGTGACCCATCTGTCAAGCCAACTTAATAGGGAAATTAAATTAGAATTCTGCACAGTGAGCCTGATAAGGGCTGGGTGACAAACACATTAGATGTGTGTTTCTGGGTCAGAGCCTACACGTTCTTGTTGTTAATTGGGTTCTTATGTAGGTCACTGTAACACCGGTAGAGATTGGACCAAGTTCTGTTACCTGAATCAGGGGGCACTGCAGAAGAAGATAAGGATTTCTGCTGAGGAATTGATTGTTGGGGTCTTGTGTCTGAGTTTGACTCTGAAAAATGATCTTTATATAGGCTAGGTCACTGTAACAGTGGTTGAGATCTGCCCAAGTTATGTTATTTGAGTCAGAGGGCACGGACTGCAGAAATGGAGCAGCATTTTCAAGGAATTGAGTTCTTGTGGTTGTGTGTCTGGGTTTGAGTGAGTATGAACATATTTTTTTAAAGGTAAGGCCGAACATCAATGGTGTTCTTTTTGTTATTGGAGTAGGTGGAATATAATAAAATGTGGGTCAGCGATGTAGGGCGAATTGCACAATATCACCTACACAGAGATTACTTACTACACTCACACCTAAAAGAGGGCTCTTATGGCCATGCTGTAAGTGAGCTCTCCTACTGCTTGCACATGGATGATTTCTCTGCATAATAGCCCTTACAAGGATGTCCTACTGCTTTTTAAACAAATCCTTTCCTGGTGTACAATAACACACACCCCCACGTACTGTAATACTTGAGAAATGTGTCATAGCACGTTGGAGACTGTGTAATTGTGGGTCAAACACAGACAAACAAATAATCCAGTTTATTTCAGCTTCAGAAAACATTTAGGCAGTATCTGTTGATCAATGAATGGTTATTCCAATAACACGTCTGCCCTTCTCTTTCTCTGAATGTCTGCTGTCATAGCCAGTTAACATTAAAGAGTGTGTCTATGGCAACTGCTTGCCTGGAGAGGAGAGCCCAACAACTTATTCATTAGACTCTCAAGGATTTCATCAGAAACAACAGATTAAGGTGGCTCATCCTCGCTCAGTGATAAAGCTGCTATGACTAAACGCAGCACCTGTGCATGAAGATAATTTGGGCCAAGGCTGAGCAGTAGTGAGGAGGATAAACCTCTTCTTTCCAGAATGTTCTGGCTGTTTCCGAGCCCATCTCACATGGCAGCTCGTCATGCGTGCCCGTGGCAGAGATTTGACGGGCCCAATAAGACGTGGCATAACGGATCTGTCCCTGTCACACACCATTAGGGCCAACGCAGACTGGCAGCCAGACCATCTGACTGCTGCTGCAGAGTCACACACACACACACACGCACACACACACACACACACACAAACGCATACAGAAATAGGCACATGCATACACCAACACTGACTCAAGCACACAAACACACACAGCAAAAAAACAGGAATCACATGCATGGCACACACCACCACCGACACACTCACATGCAGACAAACTAAAGGTGTTCAGACACACACACAAACACTCTTGTCCTGTCAGTGGTGTAGTAGTGTGTGTGACCAATGCCCACGCTCCACAGGCCCACAGTGCCTTGGCCTTTGCGAGTCTTATGTCTGTAAATATCTGAGACTGGCTCCGTTCCAGAGCTAAATCGATTGTAAACAGGATACATTAATCGATCATATCTTCCTTTGAATTCCTTCTAACACCAACATGAGTTATGGAGGTTATCCGTCAGGGTGTTGAGAGTGTTGTTTTGCTTGCTGCTTATTCCCTGTTAGCACAGTGAGTCATACAATCAAACATATTTATAAAGCCCTTTTTACATCAGCAGATGTCACAAAGTGCTTATACAGAAACCCAGCCTAAAACCCCAAACAGCAAGCAATACAGATGTAGAAGCACGGTGGCTAGGAAAAACTCCCTAGAAAGGAAGGAACCTACAAATTGTCACGGTTTCGGCCGAGGCTGCCTCTCTTCCTTGCTCGGGCAGGCTTCGGCGGTCGTCGTCTCCGGAGTACTAGCTGCCACCGTTGTATGTTTCGATGTTCGTTTGGTTTTGTCTTGATGTTGTACACCTGTTTTCGTTT
This sequence comes from Coregonus clupeaformis, assembly GCF_020615455.1. Taxonomy (NCBI): domain Eukaryota; kingdom Metazoa; phylum Chordata; class Actinopteri; order Salmoniformes; family Salmonidae; genus Coregonus; species Coregonus clupeaformis. The sequence goes on along the minus strand of NC_059211.1, from coordinate 60,066,029 downwards.
AGCGCTCATTAGTGTCCTATAAGTTCTCGTTGTGTTTGTCAGGTGTTGTGTGTGATTGTCCTCGCTGTCGTGTTTGTGCGCTACTGTTGGTCATCTGTACTTCGTTGTTTTCCTCCTCTGTTTTAGGAGGGTTCTCGCACATGTTAGTGCGCATTTTGGTTTACGCCTGTGTGCGTATTCTCTCGTCTCCGGGCTTGTTGGCTCGTGTATTGAGTGAGTTTTCACTAAAGTCTTTTGGACTAAGTTTCTGCGTCCTGCGCCTGATTCCTGCACCACACCCACCTACAGCACCCACTGACAGAATCACACACCATAAGGATGGAATCAGCAGGAGCCGCAGCAGCACCTGGAGTCTCTGGAGGATAGGGTCCGTGAGCAGAACGATCAGATCCTTCGTATCGGGACCGCCCCTGCAGGACGTGATTAACACCCTTCAACGCTGGGAGACCAGAGGGACACCCACAACTCCACCTCCCGTGCCATCACCATCGGCCAGTCAGCCCATTCAAGCTCCGGAACCCAGGGGAATTCGGCTCTCGCTCCCGAGGGCCTATGATGGGACCGCTGCCGGGTGTCAGGGCTTCCTTCTACAGGTGGAGCTATACCTGGCCACCGTACACCCGGCACCCTCGGGACACGAGAGCGTGTCCGCCCTCATCTCCTGTCTTACCGGCAAGGCGTTGGAATGGGCCAACGCCGAGTGGAGGAGAATAGACGCCACCACCATCACCTACTCTGAGTTCTCCCGCCGCTTCAGGGCTGTGTTTGACCATCCACCTGAGGGGAAAGCGAGGCGGGGGAGCGTCTGTTCTACCTCCGGCAGGGGGAGGAGGAGCGCCCAGGAGTTCGCTTTAGAATTCCGAACTCTAGCGGCGGATGCAGGGTGGAATGAGCGGGCCCTCATCGATCACTACCGCTGTAGTCTACGAGAGGACGTCCGTCGGGAGCTGGCCTGCAGGGATACCAGCCTCTCTTTCGATCAGTTAGTGGACATGTCCATCAGGCTGGACACCCTGCTGGCTACCCGCGGACGTTCCGAGGGGGGTCCGTCCATTCCATCCTCCAGCACCTCCGAGCCGAGCCCTATGGAGCTCGGGGGTGCTGGCGCTAGAGAGAGGAGGGGTCGGAGTACGAGGGGGGCCGTCCTCTGCACCAACTGTGGCCGTGGAGGACACACTGCGGCTAGGTGCTGGGGAGGGTCTCCTAGGGGAGAAGACGACAGGCTCCACACTGGGGAGTCCTTCCAGGTGAGTAGGCGCCCCACTTACCCAGAGCTCTCTGTTGCGCACGTCTGTATACCTGTGCGATTTCCACAGGTTGCACCTCATTCCCAGCATAAGGCGCTGGTAGATTCAGGCGCGGCTGGGAATTTTGTTGATAGAAAATGTTGTGTAGAATTAGGGATTCCCCTTCTTCCTGTTGACGTCCCATTCCCCGTTCAAGCCCTAGATAGCCGTCCGTTAGGATCGGGCTTGATCAGGGAAGTCACGGCACCACTTAGGATGTGTACGCAGTGGGGTCATGAGGAGATTATCCAGCTATTTCTGATCGACTCGCCTGCGTATCCGGTGGTGCTGGGAATGCCCTGGTTGAGTATCCATAATCCGTCTATTTCGTGGCAGGAGAGGGCTCTGATGGAGTGGCCTGCCCAGTGTGTGGGTCGATGTTTAGGTGTTTCCGTGGGGGCTACCTCGGTGGAGAGTCCAAACCAGGTGCCCGCATTGCACATTCCCCCCGAGTATGAGGATTTGGCTATTGTGTTCAGTAAGTCGAGGGCGACGCAGTTACCTCCTCATAGGCAGGGAGATTGTGCGATAGACCTCCAGGCAGGAGCTGCGCTCCCACGGAGCCATGTGTATCCTCTGTCTCAAGAGGAGAAAAGAGCTATGGAGACTTACATAGACGAATCTCTGAGACAAGGATACATACGGCCATCCACTTCCCCCTGCGTCCCTCGAGTTTCTTTTTGTGAAGAAGAAGGATGGAGGGTTACGCCCGTGCATTGATTACCGTAGTCTCAATCAGATCACGGTGAAGTACAGTTATCCACTTCCTCTGATTGCGACCATGACGGAGTCATTGCACGGGGCGCGTTTTTTTCACAAAATTGGATCTCAGGAGCGCTTACAACTTGGTGCGCATTAGAGAGGGCGATGAATGGAAGACAGCGTTTAGTACCACCTCGGGGCATTACGAGTATCTTGTCATGCCATACGGGTTGATGAACGCTCCTTCAGTGTTCCAATCATTCGTGGATGAGATATTCAGGGACATGCAGGGGCAGGGGGTGGTCGTGTACATAGATGACATTCTCGTCTACCCGAGTCGAGCATGTGGCCCTGGTGCGCCGAGTGTTGAGGAGGCTGTTGGAGCACGACCTGTATGTCAAGGCAGAGAAATGTCTGTTTTTCCAGGAGTCGATCTCCTTTTTGGGTTATCAGTTGTCTGCGTCAGGGGTGAAGATGGAGGTTGACCGGGTGTCAGCCATGCGTAATTGGCTAACTCCAACCACTGTTAAAGAGGTGCAGCAGTTCTTGGGGTTTGCAAATTACTACCGGAGGTTTATCTGGGGTTTTGCACAGGTGGCAGCTCCCATAACGTCTCTTTTGAAGGGGGGTCCGGTGCGTTTGCAGTGGTCAGCCGAGGCGGACAGGGCTTTTGGGAGGCTGAAGGACCTGTTTACTGGGCTCCGGTGCTGGCGCATCCGGATCCCTCTTTACCATTTCAGGTAGAGGTGGACGCGTCAGAGGCCGGTATAGGAGCCGTGCTTTCGCAACGGTCCGGCACGCCACCTAAACTCCGCCCCTGTGCTTTTTATTCCAAAAAGCTCAGTCCGGCGGAGCGAAATTATGACGTAGGGGACAGGGAGCTGTTAGCCATGGTACAGGCCCTAAAGGTGTGGAGGCATTGGCTTGAGGGGGCTCAACACCCTTTTCTCATTTTGACTGACCACCGTAATCTGGAGTACATCCGGGCAGCTAGGAGACTGAACCCTCGCAAGGCGCGGTGGAACATGTTTTTGGCCCGGTTCGTATTTAAGATCACGTACATCCCTGGGTCACAGAACGGTAAGGCAGACGCACTGTCTCGGTGGTATGACACGGAGGAGAGGTCCGTGGAACCCACTCCCATACTGCCGGAGTCTTGTCTGGTGGCACCGGTAGTGTGGGAGGTGATGCTGAGATCGAGCGGGCGTTGCGCACCGACCCTAGTCCTCCTCAATGCCCGGAGGGTCGGACGTACGTCCCGCTCGAGGTTCGGGATCGATTGATCTATTGGGCTCACACGTCACCCTCTTCAGGACATCCTGGTATTGGCCAGACAGTGCACTGCCTTAGTGCTAAGTACTGGTGGCCCACGTTAGCGAGGGATGTGAGGGTTTATGTCTCCTCCTGCTCGGTGTGCGCCCAGTGTAAGGCGCCTAGACATCTGCCTAGGGGTAAGTTACAACCCCTGCCCGTTCCACAACGACCATGGTCTCACCTCTCGGTGGACTTCGTCACTGACCTTCCCCCTCGCAGGGGAATACTACTATACTGGTCGTTGTGGACCGGTTCTCTAAGGCCTGTCGTTTGCTCCCTATGCCGGGCCTTCCTACTGCCCTACAGACCGCCGAGCTCTATTCACCCACGTTTTCCGGCACTACGGGTACCCGAGGATATTGTGTCTGATCGAGGTCCCCAGTTCACCTCCAGAGTCTGGAGAGCGTTTATGGAGCGTTTGGGGGTCTCGGTGAGCCTCACCTCGGGTTACCATCCTGAGAGTAATGGGCAGGTGGAACGTGTGAACCAGGATGTGGGTAGGTTTCTTAGATCATACTGCCAGGACCGGCCAGAGGAGTGGGCACGTTACGTTCCCTGGGCAGAAATGGCCCAGAATTCCCTACGCCATTCCTCAACTAACCTAACCCCTTTCCAATGTGTGTTAGGTTACCAGCCGGTTCTGGCACCATGGCAGCAGAGCCAGATCGAGGCTCCTGCGGTGGATGAGTGGGTGCGGCGCTCGGAGGAGACGTGGAACGCTGCACACGTCCACCTACAGCGGGCCCTCCGTCGTCAGAAGGCGAGCGCCGATCTCCACCGCAGTGAGGGGCCGGTGTACGCACCTGGTGATCGAGTCCGGCTCTCTACCAGAAACCTGCCCCTCCGCCTGCCCTGCCGGAAACTGGGTCGGCGGTTTGTGGGGCCGTTTAAAGTCCTGAGAAGATTGAACGAGGTGTGTTACAGATTACAACTACCTATTGAGTATAAGAATATTAACCCCTCGTTCCAGGTGTCTCTTCTCAGGCCGGTGGTAGCTGGTCCACTCCAGGAAAATGAAATCAGAGAGACTCCTCCGCCCCCATTGGACATCGAGGGGGCACCGGCGTACTCCGTGCGGTCCATCTTGGATTCGAGATGTCGGATGGGGGTCTCCAATATCTCGTGGAGTGGGAGGGGTACGGCCCGGAGGAACGGTGCTGGGTGCCGAGGAGAGACATTTTGGACCCGTCTCTCCTGACAGAATTCCACCGTAGTCACCCGACGCGCCCTGCTCCGCGTCCTCCTGGTCGTCCCCGAGGCCGGAGTCGGCGCACGTCTGGAGCCGCGCGTCAAGGGGGGGGTACTGTCACGGTTTCGGCCGAGGCTGCCTCTCTTCCTTGCTCGGGCAGGCTTCGGCGGTCGTCGTCTCCAGAGTACTAGCTGCCACCGTTGTATGTTTCGATGTTCGTTTGGTTTTGTCTTGATGTTGTACACCTGTTTTCGTTTAGCGCTCATTAGTGTCCTATAAGTTCTCGTTGTGTTTGTCAGGTGTTGTGTGTGATTGTCCTCGCTGTCGTGTTTGTGCGCTACTGTTGGTCATCTGTATTTCGTTGTTTTCCTCCTCTGTTTTAGGAGGGTTCTCGCACATGTTAGTGCGCATTTTGGTTTACGCCTGTGTGCGTATTCTCTCGTCTCCGGGCTTGTTGGCTCGTGTATTGAGTGAGTTTTCACTAAAGTCTTTTGGACTAAGTTTCTGCGTCCTGCGCCTGATTCCTGCACCCACTGCACCCACTGACACAAATAAACCTAGAGAGGAATCAGGCTCTGAGGGGTGGCCAGTCCTCTTCTGTCTGTGCCCGGTGGAGATTATAAGAGTACATGGCCATTAAGGCCAGATCGTTCTTCAAGATGTTCAAACGTTCGTAGATGACCAGCAGGGTCAAATCATAATCACAGTGGTTGTAGAGGTTGCACCGTGTCACCACCTCAGGAGTAAATGTCAGTTGTCTTTTCATAGCCGAGCATTCAGAGGTCGAGACATCAGGTGCGGTAGAGAGGAAGAGAGAGAGAGCGATAGAGAGAGAGAGAGCGAGAGAGAGAGAGAGAGAGAGTAGAGAGAGAGAGAGAGAGAGAGAGAGAGAGAGGCAGAGAGAGGGTCAAAAACAGCAGGTCCGGGACAAGGTAGCACGTCTGGTGAACAAGTCAGGGTTCCATAGCCACAGGCAAAACAGCAGAAACTGGATCAGCACAAGACCAGGTGGACTGGGCACAGCCAGGAGTCATCAGGCCAGGTAGTCCTGAGGCATGTTCCTAGGGCTCAGGTCCTCCAGGAGAGAGAGAGAGAGAGAGAGAGAGAGAGAGAGAGAGAGAGAGAGAGAGAGAGAGAGAGAGAGAGAGAGAGAGAGAGAGAGAGAGAGAGAGAGAGAGAGAGATGGGAGAATTAGAGGGAGCATACCTAAATTCACAGGACACCAGATAAGACAGGAGAATTTCACCAGATACAACAGATTGACTCTAGCCCCCCGGCACATAGACTATTGTAACATAGATACTGGAGGCTGAGCGCAAGGGGGGTCGGGGGACACTATGGCCCTGTCCGACAATAACCCTGGACGGGGCCAACCAGGCAGGATATTACCCTACCCACTTTGCCAAAGCACAGCCCCCACACCACTAAAAGGGTATCAACAGACCACCAACTTACTACCCTGAGACTGGCTGACTATAGCCCACTAGTAAGCCAGTGACTCAGCCCCCATAATAAGGTCAGCCCCCATAATAGGAGCATGTTTAAATGGTGATGATGCCGCTGTAGCCCTATACCAAGAACAGGGAATATAGTATGATAGCTATGCCACTGCCATGTTAAACATCCCCACGTCATGTCATCTTAGCACCTGGAGCAACATTTGTCTTCTGATTAGGACTGAATTTAAGATAGTATTCTGCCTTTTTGCATCTCCATCTTGCAGTTTCATTTTCTCGAAAAATACAACTTTTTTGAACCAATCATTGAGTAGGTTAGTGGAGGGGCATCCAAGATAAACATTCAATATTCATACTCCGTATCTAAAGATCACACATTAACACACTCCAGATGATTCTATGCATGACAGCTTACATCCAAATCAACATGCATGTAGACCAGAGGTGGCACTACAGGTGTGTCGTGAAAATAATTCTGGGGCCTGTAGTTTTCACTGATCTGGTAACCTAAGCAGGTAGAACTCCAGATCTTATACGGTATGATTAATCTGTTGTAAAAAGGTTTAATATGGGCAATGACGGGACCAGAGTTTTTCTAATCATGTCACATGGTTTAAAAAAGCGTCTGGAAAAACTCCTGGTCTTGGGGTGGAAAACCATGTGAAACTGCAGAAACCTTGTACTTGTTCATGTGAGTTATATTTTAAATACTATAAAGACTATTATATTTTTTATTTTCTCTACACAGACACAGAAAAGCCTATACATGATTGGACAATAAAACATTTACTCACAGTCTATGTCAGCTAGTGTGTTTAATGATTAATTCCAGATAATCATTTTGGATTGAAAAAGTCCAGTTAGCCTAGTCAGCCCAAGTTTGAATATAAATCCCGTTCACATTTTCTCACGAACAAATGGGCTATAAATACCCTACGTTACAGCTTTGTTTACCCTTGCTAGAGGGACAGGGCGTGTAGTATGCTATACTATAAATCTGTTATTAGTAGCCTACAGTTCATCAGATGGAAAAATAGTCTCGTTTCCATGCAATACAGCATGTCAGATTGCTAATGTTTACATGTATAGGCTGATACATTTCTGTAAGAGTTTTTGCTTGTGTCTGTTGGGAGTGATGTGTTATCACACATAAATATAGGAGGAAAGTAGAGAGCGTGCCTTGAGAATTGCGCTTTGTGCCCGGACTTTGCGACCTGTGATTTCCGTGAATCTGATTGGTCAAGATACGCAAAAGCCCACGAAGGACCGCTGCGCCACAAGGTGAGTCCAAAAATGTATTGTATGCTGCTGCATCAATTATGTAATATGCCAGGGAGATATGTATACTGTAACTAAGAAAGTCTTATTAAGTTATACAGTGGGGGAAAAAAGTATTTAGTCAGCCACCAATTGTGCAAGTTCTCCCACTTAAAAAGATGAGAGAGGCCTGTAATTTTCATCATAGGTACACGTCAACTATGACAGACAAATTGAGGAAAAAAATCCAGAAAATCACATTGCAGGATTTTTTATGAATTTATTTGCAAATTATGGTGGAAAATAAGTATTTGGTCACCTACAAACAAGCAAGATTTCTGGCTCTCACAGACCTGTAACTTCTTCTTTAAGAGGCTCCTCTGTCCTCCACTCGTTACCTGTATTAATGGCACCTGTTTGAACTTGTTATCAGTATAAAAGACACCTGTCCACAACCTCAAACAGTCACACACCAAACTCCACTATGGCCAAGACCAAAGAGCTGTCAAAGGACACCAGAAACAAAATTGTAGACCTGCACCAGGCTGGGAAGACTGAATCTGCAATAGGTAAGCAGCTTGGTTTGAAGAAATCAACTGTGGGAGCAATTATTAGGAAATGGAAGACATACAAGACCACTGATAATCTCCCTCGATCTGGGGCTCCACGCAAGATCTCACCCCGTGGGGTCAAAATGATCACAAGAAAGGTGAGCAAAAATCCCAGAACCACACGGGGGGGACCTAGTGAATGACCTGCAGAGAGCTGGGACCAAAGTAACAAAGCCTACCATCAGTAACACACTACGCCGCCAGGGACTCAAATCCTGCAGTGCCAGACGTGTCCCCTGCTTAAGCCAGTACATGTCCAGGCCCGTCTGAAGTTTGCTAGAGTGCATTTGGATGATCCAGAAGAGGATTGGGAGAATGTCATATGGTCAGATGAAACCAAAATAGAACTTTTTGGTAAAAACTCAACTCGTCGTGTTTGGAGGACAAAGAATGCTGAGTTGCATCCAAAGAACACCATACCTACTGTGAAGCATGGGGGTGCAAACATCATGCTTTGGGGCTGTTTTTCTGCAAAGGGACCAGGACGACTGATCCGCGTAAAGGAAAGAATGAATGGGGCCATGTATCGTGAGATTTTTAGTGAAAACCTCCTTCCATCAGCAAGGGCATTGAAGATGAAACGTGGCTGGGTCTTTCAGCATGACAATGATCCCAAACACACCGCCCGGGCAACGAAGGAGTGGCTTCGTAAGAAGCATTTCAAGGTCCTGGAGTGGCCTAGCCAGTCTCCAGATCTCAACCCCATAGAAAATCTTTGGAGGGAGTTGAAAGTCTGTGTTGCCCAGCGACAGCCCCAAAACATCACTGCTCTAGAGGAGATCTGCATGGAGGAATGGGCCAAAAAACCAGCAACAGTGTGTGAAAACCTAACAAAGGGTATATAACAAAGTATTGAGAAACTTTTGTTATTGACCAAATACTTATTTTCCACCATAATTTGCAAATAAATTCATTAAAAATCCTACAATGTGATTTTCTGGATTTTTTTTTCTCATTTTGTCTGTCATAGTTGATGTGTACCTATGATGAACATTACAGGCCTCTCTCATCTTTTTAAGTGGGAGATACTTTTTTTCCCCTCTGTATAACCACCGGTTAACTAGCCTTTTTCCAACATGGGCCCATGAAAGAACCTACAGTGGGTCAATGCCAGGAGTCTGTCATTGTTTTACACCAATAAAACCTATTTGCAACACCTTGATAAAGTCTCTTTAGCCGAAATATTGGTCAAATAAATCCACAGCAGGGAGAGGAGAGTGGGACTTTGTTATATCTCAAAACATCAATTGGACCGAGCACAAATACGAAAGGCTGGGGGCTGGGCTCAGGAGCAATTATTTTAGCATAATGCCATTTTGACAAGCCTGAAAGTGGAGCAGAGAAAGAAGAGGGGACCTTCCGGACAAAACCTAATCCGTTTTAGAGAGCATCTTGGAAGAGGACAGGGACAGTCAACCCACATCACAAATCAAACACGAGTGACACAGCCTATCACAGAATCACTGAGAGAGGGGGAACAAATGAAGCCCAAAGAAAGGAGAAGCAGCTCAACCCAAACCAACCCTGCAGGACATGGATAAGATTTAGAAAATGGCCTTGTTTCTCTGTCTTGAGTCAGCCAAGGTCAAAAAGCAGCAGAAGATAACAAAGGGATAGAATGACATCAATACTGGCGTGTTGGTGTGGAACGAGCCAAAAGAGATGTACAGTGTTTATGGCAGAAGGCAACATTAGGTACAGTAGGATAGGTAGGTGAACCCTTATGACTTACTGTACTTCCCATCCTTGCAAACATCTGATGAGCCATGATAAGAATGCCATAATGTTGAGAAGATATGGGCCTGGCTAGAGTTGGATTACCGGATCAAATGATAGTGTTTGTTTTCTCAGGTAATTATGCATATGATGCTGCTTTCTGGAATTCTAACATACGAGGAAGGGGAAAAACTATAAAGAGATGATTGGACTAGGGTAGTCATATGATGTAAATGACAGGACTTTGGTCAACAACACCACATGTGACACAAAAGACCAAAACATTGGTTTAATGACATTTCCATATCAACAGTTACTAGTTACTACAGTTAGTGATGAGGGAAGAGTAGAAACCATGGTGAGTCCATGTAAATACAGTATAATAACCATTTGGAATACATCCAAGCACTAAACCAACAGCAAGCCCGTAGAGAATGGATTTTCCATCTGTCTAGGTAGAATTGTCAAACCCATCATAGCAGATGTGTGACCAATGAGTTGAAAAACTGGAAACACTTTCAATGGAAGATGATACTGTCTATCTGATCATGTTCCATTCCACGCATGCCTGGATCTTTGATTACGAAATAATTTTTCATTGAAAGAATTGGATTTATTTCATGATCAGAAACATCGGAAAGATTGCGCAGTCAGAAATATTGACTTTTTTAAAAGCTGGAATCCTTAATTGGTGGAACCGCCACATCCGTTTGATATATTACAACAACAAATAAGTTACTGCAAACAATGAACACTTTTTTCGCCTCGAACATCATGCGCGATAGTATTCGTGACAGAACAGCAGAATATGTACACTTTTTTTTTTTACCACGTTTACCGCGCTCCTCTCTTCCATTACATCAACAAAACAAAAACAATAACAAACGCGCTGGCGCTGCCGTGAACGTGCCGCTGTTTCCTCAAATGCGGATTCAATCTCTAACTGGTGCAGGCTAATTCAATGCCTCACATACACAATATAATATAGGTCTAATATAGGGGGGGGGGCTCATAATAATGACTGGAATGGAGCAAAATGGAATGGCATCAAACACATGGAAACCATGTGTTTTATGTATTTGATACCATTCCATTTATTCCACTCCAGCCATTACCACGAGGCCGTCCTCCCCAATTAAGGTGCCACCATCCTCCTGTGGTTGTGTTCCTCTCAGGGCTACAGACATAGACAGGGTCTTAGGGAATCATGGCACTGAACACGTCCACAGGACACAGGGGCTTGGAGCCAAGCGCCTGTCTATTTCTGATGCTGATAGGCAGTACTTTAATAATAGCACGTTAGTATTTCCCTGTATAAACCAGGCAGGGTGTCATTCATTAACAAAGATGATTATGTGAATTTAAAGGGGTGGGGAGACATTAATAGTGGCCCACAAAGTATTAACCAATTACAGGGAAATGTATGTTCTTGTAATGATTGGAAATTGAAGGGTTTTTGTAATGCATGTTCCTGTAACAATTGAAGTGATTGATTTTTTTTGTTTTTTTTATGTTTATAATTAAGCAATAAGGCCAGAGGGGGTGTGGTATATGGCCAATATACCACGGCTTAGGGCTGTTTCTACGCATGACGCAATGCGGAGTGCCTGGATACAGCACTTAGCCGTGGTACATTGGCCATATACCACAAACCTCGAGGTGCTTTAGTGCTATTATAAACAGTAAACAGGTCATTTGGCCCTGTGTAGCTCAGTTGGTAGAGCATGGCGTTTGCAACGCCAGGGTTGTGGGTTCGATTCCCACGGGGGGCCAGTATAAAAAAAATGATGCACTCACTAACTGTAAGTCGCTCTGGATAAGAGCGTCTGCTAAATGACTAAAATGTAAAATGTAAATGTAATTTTGTGTCATACCCGTGTTATCTTTAAGCAATAGGGCCCGAGGGGGTGTGGTATATGGCCAATATACCATGGCTAAGGGCTGTATCCAGGCACTCCGCATTGAGTGCCTGGATACAGCCCTCAAGAACAGCCCTTAGCCGTGGTATATTGGCCATATACCACACCCCCTCTGGCCTTATTGCTTAATTAACTAATGTCCAAGTAATGACCTTGGTGATTAGAAATTATTAGAATGTCTGTCAAAGGTTTTAGCTGATTGCAAATGAATGTTCCTGTGATCTTGATAATGATTGTAACTGAATGCTTGTGCAATGACCGTAGGAAATGGATGTCCATCCAGCGCTCTCACATGTAATGTTCGAGCTGAAGGAGCGATACAGAGCTTGGCACACATGGGTGCACGTGTAGTCTAATTGGGCTCTCCTACGCGGGGGGAGACCCACAATGGTGGAGGGGCTTTGTCTTGGGAACATTAAACAGTCAAGGAGAAGAAGGACATGGGCAATTAGAGAGGAAGTGGACTGCATGAGCGCACATGATCCCCCCCCTAACATCTCCATCACTGCCGCCATGACAACACAAAGACACCTGTGGGCCCGGTCATGAAAAGTAAAGAAGGGTATGGGGTGGATGAGGGCTAAGGCACAATCAGAGGACTCATCTGTGATGGAGAGGAGCACAGGAATATAACATTTCCCTGAGAGCAACAGCAAGACAGGGAGAACGAGTGTCTTGCCTGGTGATGGGACTTTGGAAGCTTTAGGACAGATTGTACTATATACTATGTACAGCACTACAAGGATTCCCCCCATTACGCCCACGTCACATGGGAAGAAGGAGGTACGCTAATGAATGCAGTGGAAGATAGGCCTATTTACTGGAAATTGGTTGTTCTGGATACTTGACATGCTCACAAATGAGCCCACAAATGTCTCAGGTCATGTCAGAGTGGACAGAACATCGTGAATGAATAAGAATGCTAGAACACTGATTACAATTCCAGAGTTGTGAGTGCATACAGCCCTGCAGTATACCAGTGCATGGCAGTCTTGGAACATAGATTGTATAGATTGTATTTCCCAGGCTGCTCTGATCTGCTCTGCTGCCTATCACACAGCCAGTGGTCCAGAGAAGATAAAGGAGATTGGGGACACACCGCAGTGAGGAGTCCCTCCCTAGAGCTCAAGATGGTTCCACGTTATCACTAGCCTGACGAGGCAGGGACAGTCACAGTCCGTCAAACGCTGCAGATCCCAGGGGAAATTTAAGAAGGAAATGGGCTCCCTTCTTTAAAGCATCTGGCTCTCACACAGGAGTGACATGATTCAGTACATATCACTCACAGGCTATGTAATGCTTTAGCCTACACCTAATTGGATGCTGAGGAAAGATAATGTATTAAAGATTGAGGCAATAAGACACATTCAATTCAGCAAACAACACCTTTCTTTTTCTCTGTGAAATAAGGTTATGAGGACTATATTGGATTTTGCAGGATTTCCAAAAGAGGTGCCGCTAATACATCATTTCAGTGAGTCAGTGTGTTACAGCTGAATAACAATAACCACCTACTCCAATATCTACCTGGCTGCACTACTTACGGAATACAAAACCCCACCTTCGTTGCCGACGGTGGACCCGAATGATAACGTCATCATGCAGTAAGACGTCCCTCTCATCAGGTACAGTTTCCTCCTGGTAATAACGCAGTAGTGGCATCTCCCTCAGAATGCATTGAGGGCTTTTGAAATGTTATCAAATGTCATCAGAGCAGACCTTATGGCTGTAGAGTTGTGTCTCGTAATAGAATGCTGGAAGTTTCACTCAACAGCAACACAGAACCCTGGTGTGGAAAGGTCAACTGCAATTAGTTCCTGTGAACACATACCTGTACATGTAATTTACATTGACTGTCCATAAGAAATACATGAATAGGTGTTGTGATGAAGTTAATCTGATAGAATATTCAGCGTGTTGTGATGAAGTTAATCTGATATAATATTCAGCGTGTTGTGATGAAGTTAATCTGATATAATATTCAGCGTGTTGTGATGAAGTTAATCTGATATAATATTCAGCGTGTTGTGATGAAGTTAATCTGATATAATATTCAGCTCACTAATTGGCTTCTTAAATAACCAGGCCAACACTGCAAAAGGGTTTATTTATGTCACGCTAATCATCTATGTCATTCATTATTATCGTGACCTATAGACATTACCATGATGGTCATGTGAGGTGAATGGTTTATTTAACCAGGAGGACCATAGCAAACCAGACAAGCTCTCCTTGCACTGACAAATAGTTGTTAATGTAGAAGAAAATAACAAGTATGAGTCATAAAGTGAGACATCATCATTTGATTCAAAATGTATTATCAACACGTTTAGATGTGGACTGAGAGACTTTAACCATGAGGAAATACTGTACATAGCAAGCAGCAAGCTATAGCCTACTTGATGGAATATTTTGCTGTTGTAATTTACTGTCAAACACTTTCTATTGAATTGAAGTCTAAAGAGACATTGTAATCACTACCCAAGGTGGATTTACTGTATTTTTTATTGTGCACATAAACACAAAATAAGATATCAAGATGATCAGGCAGGTCTTTCATCTGTGAGCTAACGTTACGTGAGTCTGCTTTGAATGATATTCAGACTGCTGTTCACACCGAATGTCCTCTGCTCCACTTTTCCAGTAGCTCTTGTTTATACACTTTCCGATATCACCTCGTTTTTCCCTCCCGAATCTGTCCAGTACTCACATTTGCATGCAGACCAGTGATTGGCCGCTCGTATCTTACACCTCAATAGACAGCCGTGTGCTGATTGGCTCCTGCCAGAAGAGGGCATGGAATCCCTGCGACCAAAAACACACATAAAAGGGAACGTGGAAAACCACAGAGGCAGACAAACGTCTACCTACTACAAGAGAACTTTGAGCACTATCAGAGACCTTCTGCTATAATCTGTGTACAGAAATCTCAGTCAATCTACACTCAGTGTGCAATTGCGCAGCTGTTTCTATAGACAGCAACTTCACCAGAAGGCACAAGAGTTTGACTGGTCTACCTGTCTACTGACAGAGACTGTCAGTGACTGAGCGGTCAGTTGAAAGACCCTTTTAGAAGCATATCGTCATCCAGACAAAAAGCAGCATCATGTCTCTAGAGGTGAAGGAAAAGACCCAGGTGAGGTTGGTGTTTCTGGGGGCGGCCGGGGTGGGCAAGACGGCCCTGATCCGACGCTTCCTCCAGGATACCTTCGAGCCCAAGCACCGGCGCACCGTGGAGGAGATGCACAGCAAGGAGTACGACATTGGCGGCTCTAAGGTCACTGTGGAGATCCTGGACACCAGCGGCAGCTACTCCTTCCCTGCCATGCGCAAGCTCTCCATACAGAACAGCGATGCCTTCGCCCTGGTCTACGCGGTCGATGACGCAGAGTCGCTGGAGGCCGTCAAGAGCCTCCGCGACGAGATCCTGGAGGTCAAGGAGGACAAGCACATCCCGATCGTGGTGGTGGGCAACAAAGCAGACCGAGCAGGAAGCGACCGGCAGGTGGCAGCTGATGACGTACTGTCAACAGTGGAACTGGACTGGAACAACAGCTACGTGGAGACGTCGGCCAAGGAGAACGACAACGTGATGGAGGTGTTTAGGGAGCTGCTACAGCAGACCAATCTGCCCAGCCGGCTGAGCCCTGCTCTGAGGCGCCGCAGGGAGACCTTTCCCAAAGGAGACCCCAAGTGCATCCGGCCACCCATGAACAAGACCAACTCCTGCATCATCTCCTAATGGGGCAGGTTGAAGTAGAAAGAGTGAGAGAGAGGGGGAAAGGGTGTGGGCTAGTACACCGATTAAAGTGCTTCTGCACAAGAGGGAGAGGGAAACTTGATAATGTATGGTCTGAAAAGGTTGAGGTGGAGGACTGCCAGTGTGCTGAAACGGAACTGAACTCACAAACAATCTTGATTCCACTTCTGCTTCCCTCGTGCAAGCGATGGTGTTGAAATGGGAAGAGAACGGGCGACAATGAATGGTTATGAAATAGGACTTGGTCCAACTAATGTAAACATTGTAAGGTCGGGAGATAAGGGTGAAGAGGAGGCAAAGACGTCCAACTGCTCAATTGTTTACTTAATGTAATGTGTTGCTGCTTGTTTGGTTAACAGGCTGCTGCTGTTTCAGTTTAGATCAATGTATAGCTTTTGCATTCGATTGATGATAATTTTGCAATGTGCGTTTGACATTCACTTGCAATAAGACATTTGACTGTTGCAAACATACAAGAAGAGTATTTATTGACTGGGGTTTGTGCAAAGTTAATGGTTTGATGTAAAACACCATCTATTCAGTTGGAAATTCACGTGTAGCACAGCATTATCGTCTACAAAAGACTCGCTTGTACGTTTTTTTTTTTTTACATTGATTTGCTATTAAGCATGACTTGATTAATGTGTGTAAAAAGTAGTGACATGCAAATGTCTACTACATACGTTTTATTCTAAACATGTTTTATTATTATGTTTTTTTAATTCATGATTTATACATTAGACTGCTTTACAAGTGTCCATTTTACAATGGAATGTTTACCCCAAATAGCTAAATAAAAAGTACACAAATAAAAAAAGCTATGATCTCCTGTAATAATTAACTGCATTGTGAATATGAGAGACGTATTTGCAGGCTCAATGGAGAATGAACAATGCAGACACAAACTGGAGGATTGAAATGGATATCACATACATCAGCCATCACACACGTTCATCAAATAGCAACGGTCTATCATCATGACCCCAATGGATGTGCAGGTGCACCATGATGTGGACACCGTCTACTACCTGTAGTCTGGTTCAGGTAACAACACATTTCCAAAAACAAACTAGCCAGGCCCACTACTAGTAAAAGCATGAATGAAAGTTTGCACTGTAGGATAGAGCCTAGGCCAAGGATGGGCAACTTTGATGGGGGGGGGACCACAACAAAAATCTGAACTCATCATGAGGGGCCGCAGTGGCTCACGGGTCTGCATATCCACATCCATACTCACACATGCAGTCAGAGTATGGATGTGGGGGCCCTAAGCAACATTTCGTTTTTTGGGTGGGTGGGGGGAAATTGATCACCGGACCTACAAAAGAGCTGCCATTTGCCCATCCCTGGCCTAGGGTATAGCCTACAGTGCAAACTTTTATTCATGCTTTTGCTAGTAGTGGGCCTGGCTAGTTTGTTTTTGGAAAATATGTTGTTAAAAAAGGCTGAAGGGATATTCCGCCAAAATGTTGACAAACAAGAGTATTTTAAACCACCACCAGTTCAAGCTTAAAGATGACTATGCTGGCGTTATCAGGCTACCAGAAATACAATTGAATAACATTAAGCCTAAACCTTCATTTCTAATTGTAAAGAATAAGAAAGGCTTATAAAAATGACAGATGTGCCATACCGTGATTCAGTTCACACAGCCCCACTTCTTGGTCCAGAAAAGGCATCGAACTAAATTGTGCTGGCTGTATTATAGTCCAACGTCGCCCTCTAACGACAGTTGTCTTTCACTGCGTCCCCCTTCATAAAATATTTATCAACTTTATAACCATAAATCATTGCATTTCTTTATATTACTGTATTTAATCAGGCTTCCTTTGAGACATTGACCGTTGCTCTCATGACCAAAATGTTGCTTAATTAGTTGCACCAGCTGTGAGCAGTCTAGGCAGTCTAGGTATTTAGGACAATATATTGCACTTGACTGATATCTTGGGACCTTTTTACTTTACAAAGCATATGCCTTACAAAGTATTGTATTTCTGTCTTGTTTTGATAGCCTTGCACAATAAATCAAATACAAGCCCATTGTTTTGTTCATTGTAAATGTGCATATTAGGAATGTTAAAAACACAAATAAATATGTATGCAGATTTTCCCTGTATGTCATGAACACAGACAACACGGTCACAGCTTCCAACATACAAGTGAAGTACAGTAAAAACACACTGTCTCCACCAATAGCTGTGGTTGGTCCCTGTGCTTCCCCCTGTCCCCATCAGATGCATTGTTTCCTGTCTCATATGAGGAAGTGGCCTGATGAACGTTAGGCCTCTAGTTCCTCTTTCTGTCCAGTTAAAACCTTCTTCCATACTCTCCCCCTATTCATTCACAGAATACACGACTGGAGAAGACAGGTCTATATACACACAGTCAAACAGGTACGTTGGCCTTTAAGTCACAATAATGTTATTCAATGACAAATTACTGAGGCGTTTTAATTGTTATAATCCCTAAAATTGGTTCTCATGTGCAATAATTGTCTGTGATGAGTGATAACAATGCAGTAAATGAAGACCTATAGCCGACTGTATTGAAATGACTTGGTTTAGTTTGTAGAGAATCTAAATAAGTTAAAAGGACATAGTGTCCTCAGTTCAGATGGATGTCCAGTGTCTATAGTTGTCTCTGCCCCTAGACTTGGTCAAAGCTCCTCAGCAGTTGTTTAAGAGAATCCTGAGGCGTTTAGAACAAGTTCAGGGTCCTGGACTCTTTTTGACGACTATAATGCATCTTAAGTTAAAACATTTGCTATAAAATATGTGATGTGTTCTGTGAAGACAGATAAACAAGCTGGTTCAGACAATACACCAATTGTCTTAATATACTGCTTGCATGACATAGTTAGCAGGTGCCGTTTGACTCCGTGTTCTAGCCCATAGTGAACTGTGGTCTTTCTATTGTTAGCAATATACCGTAGTTGCTATTAATGCTATATCCTCAGACAAGCATAAGTGAAATTAGGAGGTGATATCACTTGTACACGTGGCAAAAAATATATAACTATACAAAATATACATCCTCACTTCTTTAACAGACTAGTTGCCTAATACATCCATGCACTTGCCTCATTGCCATACATTTAAGGTAGTACCACTTGCTTTCATAACGATGACATGGTGCACATGGAAAACACAGACAAGCTTCATTTGAATTTATAGAGGAACCCAGAACCAAGATGTTACACACGCAACCAAAACCACCGTCAACATTGAGAGAGACAACATTTCCATTGTGTCATTGAGTGTCCGGTAGACCAGAAAAGATGAGAAGTAGGCCTATTGAATAGGCAGGCAGAAAGAGGCAATAACTGACAGAGCTATTCAGCTTGACCCTTCAACATTATCTCGACAGGTGTAAGAGCATGTTGTATTTCATTCCACTGATGGTAAACACTTAGCTGGGAGACAAAGAGAAGCACACAATAGCTAGAAACAGAACAGGTAAACTCAATGCAGCTCTGCAGAACATAGAGCCAGTTCTTCACATTCAGACCGTTGTTTGCTCACGACAGACTTCAACAGAAAACAAGCTTCAAAAGGAACAAGAGAGAGGAAGAGATTATCGCTACACATGAAGATGTAAGAGCAGATCAAAGGCTTAGCCTTGTCTACTTCCGTGTGGTTAATGGGTTCAGTAAAGTCCTTCATATGCATATTCCCTGTTCTAATCTACGAGCAAATGGAAAACAAATCCCCATGAAAACAGAGTAGTCTTCTTTGAAAGCTGATAGACTGAGGTCCTCTGATTTGTCTATCAGTAATTTGCAAAGTGACAGATGAATTAACCCATTATGTTTTTCTGTGCAGAAAACAGAGACTGTGTAAGTGTCTATTCTCGTCTGTTTTCAGTTAGAGGTATCGGTATCTGTGACTAAAATAGGCATTGCCACTTGTTACAATACTGCGCTATAGTTCAATGGCTGCGAAGGGTTTTGGGCCATAGGCATGTAACTACAAGCTAATTCAGTAACCGTTCTGACTCAGTAACCTTTCAAAACAGAATAACCATGTACCTGTCTTGTTTAAATATTTGTCAGAGTACAATATTGGAGTTCAATGGATCACGAATACATATTAATCCAAAAGGCTTTATTAACCAAATGCTATCCTGTAGTGAACACTGAAAAGTTGCATACAATACACACTGTAGGATTCAATTCAATTAATCCAAGATATATCGGTGCTGTTCGTGCTTTCTGAGAGTCTATATGGGTGATGTTTATTTACCATGTACATAGTGTAGCAGAGTACAGTAAAGGACTAGTGGTATGCATGAACAGTAGACATTAAGAGACATTGAGAATGCAAGAAAAAAATAAACATAGGAAGTCAACTAGAATGAAAAGAAACAAGTGCCTATGTAACAGAGTTGAACATTCTTGGTCTCATTGTGTGTGTACACTGTATTTGTGCGTGTAGCTCAGTCATCTACTGTGATGTTACGGAACAGGTAAGCCATGGACTCTCCGTTGTGGATGCGTCGGATGGCCTCGGCCAGGATCATACTGACGTCCACTGTCTTGATCTTGGGACACTGGAGCTTCTGGACCTCATGAGGGACTGTATTGGTTACCACCACCTGGGGAGGGGCACAATGACGGTTACAGCAGGGACTATGTTTAAGAATGCCCTCTGAATTATTCAGCCCCCATTGGAAAACAGCAGTGTATTCTAAGGGTTTTTTGAGTATGCATTGCATATAACTGTATTTGGGTATCGGTTTGTGCACTTACCTTTTTAAGAAAGCATAGATTTGTTTGACTGATCCAGCAAATAGACATAATTCCAACCTTGAGCTGCTTCACATATCGGAGCAGCAGACTACTTACAATAATTGTCAGTTGTGTTGATGTTAGAAAAGACATCCATCTTGCGCTTAATAAAAACCTGTGAGTACGGCTTGTGTCCTTTGTCTTACCTCATCGATGGCGGACTCCTCTATGAGCCGTGGGGCCTCTGCTGAGAGCAGGCCGTGTGTCGCCATAATGTAGATCTTATAGGCCCCTCTCTCTTTCAGAATCTCAGCGGCCGCCACAAAGTCCTCCACGTCGTCTATGATGTCATCCTGAGAGAGGGAAACGACAAGAAAGGAAGGACTTAGAACAAAATAACAACAGTTATTAGAGTCTAACTAAATAAACCACTAGCGCTGTATCATACAATATGTCCAAATACATCTTACATGAGGACTTCCTCAGAACAGTGAGAGTGAAACTTCAATAGTTTATATAACACTTTAATCTTTCTTATTAGCAATAGCTTGGACAATGCAGTTTTTTGTCCCATAGGGGTTCAAGTTGAATAGAATTGAGAAAGACGATCAAATTCTTACAACAATGATAGCGATGCGGCCTCCCACATCTCCCACTACAGTTATAGGTGGTTTCTCCTTGGCCATCATTACTGAAAGAGAAAAAGAGAGAGGTTTATCATTACTTTCAAAACAGTGGTGCAGAGAAAAAAATACATTAAAGTTATTGGGAGAGGAGATTGAGTAAGAAGGGATCAAGTTCAACACCTGCAAAAATCATGCAAGACAGCTCTAACTCAATGTCCACAGACTGCCACAACCACTACAGTAGAATCCTGAAAAGTCAATATTTTGACAAAGTGACAACTAGGTTAAATTACCCCATTTAGGTCATTATAATTCTTGATTTGGTGTAAGTATAGGGCAGCTTCAGGCATATTGTGATGGTAGCAACACATGGCTCATGTGTATAGAGCTGTCTTCCTTCCCACAAATAAAACATCCGGTTTGGGATTTAGGGATCCACACAGCAACCCCATGCTAAATCATAACCAACTTCAAACCAGTTTCCTCATCGTCAGCCCAGAGGTGTCCAACCAGATGTCTGCATATTTAAAAACTCTCAGGGTTTAATCATGAGGCTCTACTTGGAACTCAGAGGTGTTGACATTAGCAACAAAATTATTTTGTTAAAATAAATAGATTTTTAAGGCTTGGGGGGAGGGGGTTGAGTTTTTAAATAAACTACAATCATACCGTTGCTGAATCAGCAAGATAGCACAAACAATTCTAAACTAGGAATTGATCAAGAAAAAGGATGCAGGGGAACCCAACCAAGCTTGTCATCATGCCTCATTCGGCCTCTGAGGTGCTTGCAATGTTTCCTTCATCTCCATTGGAGTTATAGAGACATACAGTTGAAGTCGGATGTTTACATACACCTTAGCCAAATACATTTAAACTCAGGTTTTCACAATTCCTGACATTTAATCCTAGGAAAAATTCCCTGTCTTAGGTCAGTTAGGATCACCACTTTATTTTAAGAATGTGAAATGTCAGAATAATAGTAGAGAGAATTATTTCTTTCAGCTTTTATTTATTTCATCACATTCCCAAGGGGTCAGAAGTTTACATACACTCAATTAATATTTTGGTAGCATTGCCTTTAAATTGTTTAACTTGGGTCAAATGTTTCGGGTAGCCTTCCACAAGCTTCCCACAATAAGTTGGGTGAATTTTGGCCCATTCCTCCTGACAGAGCTGGTGTAACTGAGTCAGGTTTGTAGGCCTCCTTGCTCGCACACGCTTTTTCAGTTCTGCCCACACATTTTCTATAGGATTGAGGTCAGGGCTTTGTGATGGCCACTCCAATACCTTGACTTTGTTGTCCTTAAGCCATTTTGCCACAACATTGTCCATTTGGAAGAGCCATTTGCAACCAAGCTTTAACTTCCTGACTGATGTCTGAGATGTTGCTTCAATATATCCACATAATTTTCCTCCCTCATGATGCCATCTATTTTGTGAAGTGCACCAGTCCCTCCTGCAGCAAAGCACCCCCACAGCATGATGCTGCCACCCCCGTGCTTCACGGTTGGGATGGTGTTCTTCGGCTTGCAAGCCACCCTCCAAACATAACGATGGTCATTATGGCCAAACAGTTCTATTTTTGTTTCATCAGACCAGAGGACATTTCTCCAAAAAGTATGATCTTTGTCTCCATGTGCAGTTGCAAACCGTAGTCTGGCTTTTTTATGGCGGTTTTGGAGCAGTGGCTTCTTCCTTGCTGAGCGGCCATTCAGGTTATGTCGATATAGGACTCGTTTTACTGATACTTTTGTACCTGTTTACTCCAGCATCTTCACAAGGTCCTTTGCTGTTATTCTGGGATTGATGTGCACTTTCCGCACCAAAATACGTTAATCTCTAGGAGACAGAACGCGTCTCCTTCCTGAGCGGTATGATGGCTGCGTGGTCCCATGGTGTTTATACTTGCGTACCATTGTTTGTACAGAAGAATGTGGTACCTTCAGGCATTTGGAAATTGCTCCCAAGGATGAACCAGACTTGTGGAGGTCTACAATCTTTTTTCTGAGGTCTTGGCTGATTTCTTTTGATTTTCCCATGATGTCAAGCAAAGAGGCATTGAGTTTGAAGGTAGGCCTTGAAATACATCCACAGGTACACCTCCAATTGACTCAAATGATGTCAATTAGCCTATCAGAAGCTTCTAAAGCAATGACATCATTTTCTGAAATCTTCCAAGCTGTTTAAAGGCACAGTCAACTTAGTGTATGTAAACTTCTGACCCACTGGAATTGTGATACAGTGAATTAATCTGTCTGTAAACAATTGTTGGAAAAATTACTTGTGTCATGCACAAAGTAGATGTCCTAACCGACTTGTAGTTGAAAAACGAGTTTTAATGACTCCAACCTAAGTGTATGTAAACTTCCGACTTCAACTGTAGTTAAATTTCCCAAACGGCATAACATTTATGGGGCAATGATTGGCCCCATAAAATTGATGCCCATCACCAACCTGGCAGTGGAATATAGTAGGTGCCCTCTGGTAAGGCATTTGCATTAGTAGCCATTTTGTTGGTTGCTTTAAAAGGGGTCAAAAGTCAGATAAATGCTACATTTGAGGATGAGAGGCATGTTGAAGGGAATGTTGACAAGCCACATGGTTTCAAACTGGTATTAATTGTAGTGCATCTCCAAAGTATACATGGGAAGAGCCATGTATTTTTCCATGTTGCTTGCATGAATGCATCCAGAAGATTCTTATTGCTATCGGCAGGGTTGAATGTGATGATTTTATTAGCATTTTGGAAATTCACAGTTAATTGTGTAATAGACAAAAGGCATGTAATGTCAAAAATGTATCAAGTGAGGAATCCCGTACAATGTAAGCTTGGGAATATATGAAAGACCTTGACACCAATTTGAGGTAAAGAAATCTGCTGTTTTATAGATATCTTGTATCAGTAATCATACCAAATTTGGTGACAGCCAACAGTATAAACCAGGGGTGTCTTCGGTCTTCACTGAGGTCCGGAGGGCAGCACAAAAATAAAAAATTGTCCTCTCATTTCCGATGCTCCCCGACTGAATAGCTTTCATTTCGATGACTGCTAGCAGGCTGAGTGAAAAGTGCCAAGACTATAACTGTAGGATTATTATCATTTTTACACATTCGATTTGGTTTTAGTCATTTCAATGTCGACAGATATCTTTTCCACTGATTTTTTATTTTTACTCAAACCCCCGCGTCTGTTTGACCCCCCCGTCTAAACACTTAACTGAGATTTTCAAAAGGGGAATTTAGAAATTCAGTCCTACTAGAAATGGAAAGTCCCTCAGTAGACATCAACATTACATGCAGGGAGGTATAAGGCGATCGCAGATAGTATTGCAGGATGGGGGTTAGAGGAAGAGAGAGTGGAGCGTGACGGTCGTACTTGGGAGCTCTATGCCTGGGAATGGAGCCTGGTGCCTCCCCGTGTCTTCAAAAGATAAATGGTATATGTTAACACTGTCATATACAGATAAATATAAAATAGACAGACAGACAGACAGACAAAGGCAGCATACTGACAGACAACTCCAGAACTTAAGACAGGCTTTCTGGTCCTATTTATCCAAGGAATACAATAAAATAAGGTTTAATATAATGATTTAAAGGTGTCACTTTGCTCCGTATCTGAATTTAGCTGCTGTTTAAAGGAGCGGAGAAATGGAGAGAAGTACGAGAGAAAATAAATAGTCACTGTATAAAAGGAGGGAAAAAAGAGGGTGAGAAGAAAAATCCAGAGGCTGTGTGGAGGAGAGGGGAATGAAGAGGAGGGTAGAGGGGATGCCTGTTATTGCCTGCAGTATTTCTCAGGCATCTGCAGTAGTGTCAGGCTCCTGAGAAGGAGTGCTTTGCTGCTGAACCAACACATACTACAGCCCTGACTGGCTGGACACTACAGTGGTACATGGTCAGCATGAGGACAATGTGTGGAGGTCCTCTTTGCTACTGGTGCCTTAGGGCATTCAGGGCAGGATATTTAATAATTAAATAACTTTCTCTGGGTTATGGGTTGTTATTTGGACAGATTACCACTTTTCCAGTCCATAAATGTAAAATACAGTGTTCTCTTTTCTGTAAATACTGTTCCATTAGATCTCTATAAAGCCTCACTTTGACCCAATGCCATGTTTTACAGTGTCTCTATAAATGGATAGGATCAGAGTCTGGGTGTACGTGCATTCACAAGTGAATGCATGCTACACGGGAGACTCATCCCAGTGCCGTCTACTCCCCATAAGCAGTGGGGGTTTAACCCTGCGGCTCAGGCTCATTAACTCTCCATGGATTCATCTGATAGAGTCAGGGCTCAACTCATCCTGTCCTGACACTAGTGGTAAACCAGCACTGTCTGCTGACTAGGCAGATTACTACATACATGAGGAGAGCAACACCTCAAATATGTTTGCTGAATATGCTTTGTAGTCTGTGGGTGATGGACAGGTTGAAGAGCAGTAACACTGATTTGTGTGTGTTAGGGTCAAAGGCAGGGGTATTTTCTAGTGGTTGTGTGTGTGTGTGTGTGTGTGTGTACACGCATATGCGTGTCAGGGGTATCTTACATGGCAGCTCCAGACCAGGGTGGCCAGAGGTGGTGCGTCCTGAAGACAGTGGAGGGGGAGAGTGTCTGCCGTCGGCCATGTCAGACTCTGAACACTGGGCCTCCCCATGCATCACCGCCAGGCCCAGCCGCAGCCTCTCAGCATAGGACTGAGCTCTGGAACAAACACACAGAAAAGGATTTAAATACATACAAGCAAACATAAATCACAATCACATCATTCACCATCTATCTTGCTGGAAAACTCCCAACCTTTATGTTACCTCTTGGCCGCCGAAGGGGACTTTGCAACGATAATGGCATTTCTGTAGTCTGGAATCTAGAAAGAGGGAGACAGTTTTTGGTAACAAATAAGCATTATCCAACATGATTTCACAGTTCAACACCACATTAAAACTAAACTCTAGTCAACAAACACATCTAGATAATGATTGAGATGATACAAGAGACTGAAGAGGATTCTGAGTAATGTAGTCTCACCTCCTCCTGGATGTACTGTAGCAGGAAGGGGGAGGCACGCAGGTTATCAACGGGGAAACTGAAGAAGCCCTGGATCTCCTTCTGGTGTAGGTCCATGGTGATGATGTGAGTTAGCCCTGTGACAACACCAGTGGGTCAAGCAACACCCTAGCTAGACCGGCTCGTGCGTATGTCCTTGCGGCCATGATAATTGTCCATCCCCACCAGACACGATCAAGACACGCAGGTTAAATACCAAAACCAACTGTTAATCAATTATATTAATTTTGGGGAAGGTCAAAACACACATGAAACGTTCATGGACATTTAGCTAGCTAGCTAGCTAGCTGTTGCTAGCTAGTTTGTCCTGGGAGATGAACATTGGGTTGTTATTTTTCCTGACATGCATATGGTCCTCTTTTTAGCTGGTTCTTTGTATAATTTATGTCCCGGAGTCATACAAAATTGTGTTTCTCTACTCTGATGATTAATCCACAGACAAAATGGGAAAACTAATTAATTAATTAGTTTTTAGTTAGTTATCTTTGCTTAGTCTCTCTTGTTCGTCGTTGAAGCACCCACGTGGGTTTGTATCCTCATGAAAACCAAACAAAGTTATATTTTAGCGTTCGGCAACGCAGACGCTCGTTGACACGCGAGCTATGTGGATGAAATTGAATAACATGCATGTGTACATTTATTTTGCAATACTCGCGCATGTAACATGGCCAGTCTAGTCAGGGTGTTAGCTTTTGCATGGTGATACATTAAGCGTTCCCCTACTAAAATACCATATATGACCGTTCGCTTTTCTGCTAGCTGTACGTGGTGACAGAGTTGATGGACTTGTTATGGTGTAACGTTACCCAACCTGGTGTCAGAGCATTTCGCATTATTATGTCCGTAAATCAAAGACACTCCATTTAGTATGATATGTTACATTTCGTATGGTATGTATTAATTTGTGGATGTCCATCACCCATTTCGTATGATATGTTATAAATTACAATTTCTATTATATGTTACGAATTTGCGAAATGTACGTGTTACGAATTTCCAAACAGTAGTATGTTACGAATTTTCAAGACGTATGATACGGTTAAGGTTAGCTAAAAGGGTTAAGGTTAGGGAAAGGGTTAGCTAACATGCTAGTAGTTGCAAATGAGCTAAAAGTAGTAAGTAGTTGAAAAGTTGCTAATTAGCTCACATGCTAAAGTTGTCCGGGATGAGATTCGAACTCGCAATCTTTGGGTTGTTAGATGTTCGTCTTATAAGCCCACCCACCCTACTTTAATTTTTGCCTTAAGTAATCATCTGTCTTATGTAACCATTCCATACGTAACATATTACGCTTTTTTTGAGTGTCCCGGATTTACATTTACTATGTTACGTCTAGTCTATGAGACCAGGCTGCGTTACCTCACAGTACATTTTTTGTTTGTTTTTTAAGCCTCATTCCTAGAGGTCTATACAAGGTTGGCA
Organism: Coregonus clupeaformis; assembly: GCF_020615455.1. NCBI lineage: Eukaryota > Metazoa > Chordata > Actinopteri > Salmoniformes > Salmonidae > Coregonus > Coregonus clupeaformis. Next base: position 60,038,976 of record NC_059211.1, on the reverse strand, counting down.
TCTTGCCAACAATATGTCAATGCTAATAGCTACGCGTAGAACTCCTACCATTTGTGTACAACTTAACTTAGCAGTGTTTTAAACTACCTTTCTACAACATCGTAACCTACTATGCAAAAACATCATTCTTGGTATCACAACAATGAGAAAAATCACATGATGCATACAGTAACCATATAGTATCATACCAGCTTTAGCAAGCATGGAGGCCAGCAGCTTGCAGACAATGGAGCCCCTCTTCCTCATCTTGCACTGCTTGCTGTAAGGGAAGTAGGGGATGACCCCTATGATGTTCTTGGCACAGTTAGTCTTGAGGGCGTAGGCCATGACCAGCAGCTCCATGATGGCCGTGTTCACATCTCTGGGTAGGACAAAATTAATAGAGATAAGATAATGTAATAAGATAAAGTAGTTATTGTAGATATTTCAGTAAACTGACGGGGTATAACATTCAAGATGTCGGCGCATCTCAAGACCACATTAGCCCACAGAGCGTTCGCTCTGGGAGTTAACGCTCGTCTTTGTTGAAACACACTCACTACACATTTAAGTGAGTGAGTCTATGACGCTAGTCAGTATCCTACAATGTTAACTTACTTGACTACGTGCCCATTGTCCTGGCACTATCGCCGCATCGTAAGACAAGACGTTGGGCACCACCCTAATAGTCGTTCCCTAAACTCTGAAGTATAACCTTGAAAGCTTCAGGGCATTTCTAAATAATTAAGCCTCTCAAGATCGTATCGAAGAATGACTCCATTGTTGTATGGGAATCAGCCTGTTCATGCACACATGACTAAGTCGCTTGGATAAAAGCGTCTGCTAAATGGCATATTATTATTTATTATTAGAAGCAGAGGCAAACTTTGTTGGGGACTTGATGCACTTTTATTAACACTATAATTAGTAATCAAAGATAATGTCTTATTACTTAACTAATACAAAGAGTGCAATGAGGTAGTGCCAGAGTAGATTTGGCCTAGGCAGCCTCCTGAAACAGCAGAGCCAACAACAATCATAAAAGGGCAACTCTGAACCCCAATTTCACCCTTTGCCCAACCCCTTCAAATGTTCTAAAAATCAATTTCAGGCTAGAAGTTGTGGGTGGGGGGAATTACTCATAAATATTTGTTTTGGGGGTGGGTAAACATTTTAATACCTAATCCCAACACTTTTTCACTAAAGCATACTCTGATAATAAAATGATGTGCATTGTGAGCAAATACATCTCTGGACAGTTAGCTCACAGTGGTTAGTCACCAAGTGCCTGACATATATTGCCACTTGCAGGGTAAGTTGGAATCCACCTTGGGGTGCAATTTTTTATTTGTTTATGTGGACTCACATTTATTGCAGTACTGTGTTGGGAAGAACAATGCAATAATCACCTTAAAATTAAGATTAGGGGCTCAATTCAATCCAACCTGTACTGCATTATTTATGCAGTAGCTCTTTTTACAATTGTCAAATTAACTCACAGATTGGTCTTGGGTACCAGGGCCGGCCCGCTCATTAGGCAGGATTAGGCGCCCGCCTATGGTGGCAGATTGACTAGGGTAGGGCGGCATTTTCTGAGCTAAACTGACCAAGACTCAGCTCCAACACACACATGAAACCTCATATAATTAATTCTGCCCAAAAACAATGACAATTTCTCTCAACCTGTGGTCAATGGGCTTTTAAGGTGAGCGCTGATGCTGACCTATGATAAGCAGTGCCCACTGTCACATTCCCAGTACGCCTCTCCAGGGTGCTGATGGAGAGACGCATCGCTGTGGCGTTCCACCAACATTCCATCAAAATGTTTTACATAAATCATGTAGCAGATATAGCACATGGTAGAAAGAGTATGTGGCCTTTTCTGTAACCTACAGGCTGGAGATAAAATGTATGACAATATAATGAGACTGACACTTTTTACATCATGCAGGTTTCTCCGATTTTGTTGTTGTTATTCTGTCTCTCACAGTTCAAATAAACCTACCATAAAAATTATTGACTGATTATGTCTTTGTCAGTGGGCAAACGTACAAAATCAGCAGGGTATCAAATACTTTTTTCCCACACCGTATACACAAATACATATATTTATCTTCTAAGACTTTAATTCGGGAGATGGTAACTCGTTAAACAACTTCTTCCGTGGTGCCCCAAATTCCTAATGAGTTAATTGTTACATTATTAATTTAATAGAGTAACAATTAAACATAGTTAATTGATTTGATAAATAACAGTCACAACAAAATATTGGCACACTCCACTTACCAAGACCATTGCCAAATAAGGCGTGCTGTCACCTGCTTTTATAGTGAGCCTTGAGGTGGTACCACCCAGCACATCTAGAAGGGAGTGTATTTCATACCGAACCCCTCCCTTGAGATGGCTAAGAGGCACCTTCTCAAGGTGCCTTCTTGACATTACGATTTCAATGGTAGAGTTGAACCGCGAGGGGCAAAAAGAGCTAGATTTCCTACTAAAATACCTAAATATATCACTTTTGCAACGAACTGTCAAAATTAAGACCAGAATTGATGAGTTTCACTATAAATAAGCCTATTAAAATCTGGTTTTCAATTAGAAATAAATAAAAAGTTCAGGAAAGTTACTCTTTACAGCCAACACAAAGGTCAGTGCCCCCTTGCTGGCTGTTCATATTGCAATCTCACTTTACCAGGCAACTCCTGCCAACCAATGAATGACATAACCACTGGATGAAAAGATGTAAAGTGGCGGACAGACACACAATGTCTGCCTAATTTCACAAGGGAATACTTTTACTTTCCTCTCATCTAGTTCTAATGAAGGTTGATGGATTTGGTTCTGTGGTGACACTGCATATCCAACCAACTAGAATATACACACACTCAATTCAGACGGTATAAAACACATGACACCCGGATCCGCTCACCTTGGAATGGTCTGAATGATAAAGATGTCTTGACCACGAACAGACTCTTTCACATCCACCCTGGTTTCTGTAAATAAAAAAAGCAGCAAATCAGTTCCAGGAGCAAGTAACCCCACAAAAAATGTCTGCAGCATTGAAGGTCCCCAAGAACAGTGGCCTCCATCATTCTTAAATAGAAGAAGTTTGGAATCACCAAGACTCTTCCTAGAACTGGCCGCCCAGCCAAACTGAGCAATCGGGGGAGAAGGGCCTTGGTCAGGGAGGTGACCAGGAACCCGATGGTGCTGACAGAGCTCCAGAGTTCCTCTGTGGAGATGGTTGTCCTTCTGAAAGATTCTCCTCATCTCTGCAGCACTAAACCAATCAGGCCTTTATGGTAGAGTGGCCATACGGAAGCCACTCCTCAGTAAAAAGGCACGTTGACAGCCCGCTTGGAGTTTGCCAAACGGCACCTAAAGACTCTCAGACTATGAGAAACAAGATTCTCTGCTCTGATGAAACCAAGATTGAACTCTTTGGCCTGAATGCCAAGCGTCAGATCTGGAGGAAACCTGGCACCATCCCTACGGTGAAGCATGGTGGTGGCAGCATCATGCTGTGGGGATGTTTTTCAGCGGCAGGGACTGGGAGACTAGTCAGGATCGAAGGAAGGATGACAGAGAGATCCTTAATGAAAACCTTCTCCAGAGCGCTCAGGACCAAAGGACAACGTCCCTAAGCACACATCCAAGACAACGCAGGAGTGGCTTTGGGACAAGTCTCTGAATGTCCTTGAGTGGCCCAGCCAGAGCCCAGACTTGAACCCGATCGAACATCTCTGGAGAGACCTGAAAATAGCTGTGCAGCGACGCTCCCCATCCAACCTGACAGAGCCTGAGAGGATCTGCAGAGAAAAATGGGAGAAACTCCCCAAATACAGGTGTGCCAACCTTGTAGAGTCATGCCCAATAAGACTTGAGGCTGTAATCACTGCCAAAGGTGCTTCAACAAAGTACTGAGTAAAGGGTCTGAATACTTATGTAAATGTCATATTTCGGTTTTAGTTTTTTTTATAAATTTGCAAAAATGTCTAAAAACCTGTTTTTGCTTTGTCATTATGGGGTATTGTGTGTACATTGATGATGAAAAAACAAACAATGTAATCAATTTTAGAATAAGGCTGTAACGTAACAAAATGTGGAAAAAGTCAAGGGGTTTGAATACCTTCCGAATGCACTGTATACCAGGGATATTCAACCAGAGCCTGCTGGTTTTCTGTTCTACCTGATCATTAATTGCACAAACCTGGTGTCCCAGGTCTAAATCAGTTCTTGATTAAAAGGGGAACAATGAAAAGATGCAGTGGAACTGGCTTCGAGGTCCAGAGTTGAGTTTGAGGGATCTATACTATAGTGCTATAGTAGGCCTATAGATTATATATACACTTAGTGTACAAAACATTAAATAACATCTGCTCTTTCCATGACAGACTGACCAAATGAAAGCTATGATCGCTTATTGATGTCACTTGTTAAATCCACTTCAAATCAGGGTAGATGAAGGGGAGACGACAGGTTAAAGAAGGATTTTTAAGCATTGAGATAATTGAGACATGGATTGTGTATGTGTGCCATTCAGAGGGTGACAAAATATTTAAGTGACTTTGAACAGGGTATGGTAGTGGTACCAGGTGCACCGGTTTGAGTGTGTCAAGAACTGCAACACTGCTGGGGTTTTCATGCTCAACAGTTTCCTGTGTGTATCAAGAATGGTCCACCACCCAAAGGACATCCAGCCAACTTGACACAACTGTGGGAAACATTGGAGTCAACGTGGGCCAGCATCCCTGTGGAACGCTTTCGACACCTTGTAGAGTCCATGCCCGACGAATTGAGGCTGTTCTGAGGGCAAAAATGGGGGGGTGCAACTCAATGTGACTAGTTTCAGGAAAACTCCTGTCGCGCGTCACTACTCCACAGGAGAGGTATTTGAACGTAAACATATTTTTTTTGTTTTTTGGCAGAAATTCCTTCTGGAAATTTCAGAACTTTCAAGTGCCTTAATAACAAACGTGTATGCCATCTGTAAATACGAATAAAATGGTTAAATTACGAGCCTAGTTGGTTTAGCCACGGAAAAAGACAGGAACCTCTCCGCTAGCCATGATTGGCTGAGATAATGGATGGGCTGGACATGAGTTTGGATTGGTCTGCCATGTAGCACACTTATTTCTATAGCATGAGCTGCTCAGTATGTGTAGGTAATCCTTTCGAACACAGCTTTTTCGAAAGATATCACAAAGAACTGCAAAAGTGTTGCTAATGCTCTCTCCACTTTCTGGAGGACAGAGTTTTGAAATCTGTGGAATGCCCGGTGGAAGCAGAGTATGATAGCTAAGGAGATGGAGAAAATTCTGGCGTTTGATTGCAAATATGCGGAGGGAGTCAAAAAGAGAACACACAGAAGGCTATTGTATAAAACACCTGTCTCCGGGTTACATCTTCAAACTAAGGGCAACCATGGCATCCGTGACAGAGGGAGAAGCGTTCATCCATGTATACGGGTAAGACAGTCTAGCTAGCCCACATTTTCAGATATTTACAGTTTAAAATTTTGGCAGAAAGTCGATTTCATTGCAAGTTAAATCGTACTGTTAGCTAGCTAGCTAACGTTAGCTGGCTGGCTGGCTGGCTAGCTAACATTACGTGTATGATCTGTGTAGTAATATTATTTGTATCTCAGAGCCATTTGCATTGCTAGCTATAGCCTAATGTTAGCTAGCTAAGTAACATTGAACCTAGTTGGTTAGCTTTAGCTACCTGTAGCTTCATAAAGGATAGTAACGTTATGAGTTGGGATTATGGTTCATTGTTTAGCTATCTAGCTACTTCTAAACAAAAGACTCCACTGTGCAAGTAACCTTTTCACTGTACCGTTTACACCTTCTGTATCCTATGCATGTGACCTGCACCAAAGTCAAATTAAGATATAACGTTAGGCCAATGAGACAGTGTCCAAGTTCTAAAATTATTTTATTCAGTCACAATCACAACCATAAGCTATTTTCTGTAATTAGCTCACCATTAACTTGGAAATAATGATCTTGTTGTGAGTTTATTTTCCTGTAATAATGAATACAAATTAGCTAACGTTAAGACATTGTCAGCTATATGATATGGTCATTATTTTTAACTGGCTAGTCAGCTAACAAGCTAGAAACTAACCAAAACATTGTTTAGAAAGTTGCTTTTTGTTGCCTGGTTTGCTAAACGGATAGGTTTATTGGTGTTAAAATACACCAATTATGCTATTTTGGACCACCAGGCTGCTGATGTCATACAGCCTTTCGTTTTTGTGTTTATACTTTTTCATAACGAAAACGACAAGTTTGATGTCGGAGGACAATAGAATGTTCATGATGTCACTGCGACAACTGTATACAGACATGTCAATAGACGTAGTATAAACCTTTAGTCTTGAAATCTTTGGTTGTTTAGTACACTACTGTAGTCACTCGGTTTAGCACAGGGCCTCACATGGCTTAAGAGGGTGTGAATGATCCTGAATGGGTGTAGACAAAGAAGAGCTCTCCAATAGGTGTAGGGGATGTAGCTCAGTTGGTAGAGCATGGCGTTTGCAACGCCAGGGTTGTGGGTTCGATAAAATAATGTATGTGCTAACTGTAAGTCGCTCTGGATAAGAGCGTCTGCTAAATGACTAAAATGTAAATGTAAAATGTATCAAAACGTTCAACAGCCATTTTCTCAAAAGTGGGGTTACAAGTTTATCAACTTTCAATGCAGAAATACTTTCCCATTATTCCTCAACTGTAGTGTATGATATACCATTTTCTAGCTCTGAGTCTCTACTTTTATACAATGTAAAAAACACAATTTCACATTTTGCCACGTAAGACCGAATCAAGCCGGTCGTTCACATATTAGGAAGGTGTACCTATTTTTTTGTACATTCAGTGTATACTGTATGACGTTGAAAGGGATAACCTGGCATCTCACCTCTGTTGGACTCTTGGTAAACAACTGACTTTCCCAACTCTACGCCAAGCCGTCTGCAAGGAGAGAAGGAAGGTGTTAAAGTAAATAAACACACACACAACTAATCGTCCACACACAGAAGGAATGCCCGCCTTGTGAGTAACTGGCACAACTGTCATTCATTATTATTAATAATCCATTATTATTATTAATAATAAATAATCATTCTTATTAATATTATTGTTATTCATTATTATTAAATTATTATTGTGTGGGTGCTTATATTTGTCCTGTTTCACATATGTGAAAGTGTGTATTATGCACGTGTGAATTGGAAATGTGTTTTTTGCATATTCAAACTCACTCTGAGACACCCACAGAGAGTGGGGTCACACCCAGGGTCTGCCATTATCAAAGACGACCCTGTAACATTTAAGGCTAAGCGCCTTGCTCATGGGCACATTGGCAGATTTTTCACCTTTTTCGGCATAGGGATTCGAATCAGCGACATTTGTTACTGGCCCAACACTAACCACTAGGCTACTTAACTAGTCCACTCTCGTTTGTCAAATGCCCTGACCGTCCAAAAACAGTGAGTGAGAATAGTGAGAATGGCAAAGTGAGTGGTTTATGACATGGCTACTCCCCATCTGCTAATGTGAAAACACTGATAACATGCTACTATGGATACTCAACTCAACTCAAGTGCTTTAGGCCCTATTCCCACTACGAGAGATGGAGAGTCTGAGGAGCAGAGTGGCGAAAGAGATTTCTACTTTTCAATTCACATTACATCCTTGCCTTACCTTACATTGTGGCTGGCAAAGCGACATTCTTGGTCCGCAGCTCAAATTGACCGTAAATATCATATTAAAACATATTACAAAATGGAATAATGAAACCATCCATATTTATATTGTTATTATTGATATAGTCAAAGACTAAATTAATTGCAATACACTGGTCCCAAATACACTACATGACCAAAAGTATGTGGACACATGCTCGTCAAACATCTCATTCCAACATCATGGGCATTAATATGAGGTTGGTACCCCCCTTTGCTGCTATAACAGCCTCCACTCTTCTGGGAAGGCTTTCCACTAGATGTTGGAACATTCTTACAGGGACTTGTTTCCATTCAGCCAAAATAGCATTATTGAGGTCGGGCACGGATGTTGGGCGATTAGGCCTGGCTTGCAGTCGGCGTTCCAATTCATCCCAAAGGTGTTTGGTGGGGTTGAGGTCAGGGCTCTGTGCAGGCCAGTCAAGTTCTTCCACACAGATCTTGACAAACCATTTCTGTATGGACCTTGGTTTGTGCACGGGGGCATTGTCATGCTGAAACAGGAAAGGGTCTTCCCAAAACTGTTGCCACAAAGTTGGAAGCACAAACCCAGATTTGTCCGTCAGACTGCCAGATGGTGAAGCGTTTCCACTCCAGAGAACGCGTTTCCACTGCTCTAGAGTCCAATGGCGGCGAGCTTTATACCACCCCAGCCGACGCTTGGCATTGCGCATGGTGATCTTAAGCTTGTGTGCGGCTGCTCGGCCATGGAAACCCATTTCATGAAACTCCCGACTAACAGTTATTGTGTTGGCGTTGCTTCCAGAGGTAGTTGGAACTCGGTAGCGAATGTTGCAACCGAGGACAGGCAATTTTTGCGTGCTATGCGCTTCAGCACTAGGCGGTCCTGTTCTGTGAGCTTGTGTAGCCTACCACTTCGCGGCTGAGCCGTTGTTGCTCCTAGATGTTTCCACTTCACAATAACAGTTGACCGGGGCAGCTCTAGCAGGGCAGAAATTTGCCGAACTGACTTGTTGGAAAGGTCCTATGACGGTGCCACGTTGAAAGTCACTGAGCTCTTCATTAAGGTCATTCTACTGACAATGTTTGTCTATGGAGATTGCATGGCTGTCTGCTTGATTTTATACACTTGTCAGCAATGGGTGTGGCTGTGCATGGCTGTCTGTTTGACTTTATACACCTGTCAGCAATGGGTGTGGCTGAAATAACCGAATCCACTAATTTGAAGGGGTGTCCACATACTTTTGTATATATTAGCATAACTAGGCTACACAGAACCACACGGTCCCATTGTAAAATTAGGCTTTTCTTCCCATTTTAAAACCTGTCCAAGTGCAACATGCCTAGCTCTGCCCACTGTGGCGTGGCTTACGGAGCGCTCTTTGAAATAAGTGCTCGTATAGTTGTATTCCAATATATTCTCACCACACCGGTGCAAAATTTGTATCTTCCTATAGCAGATCACTGAGACTGCATTTTACATTGATAAACCATGCCGTGGGCCTTCTAAAACTACTCACCATTTGATTACACTTTTCTCAGTCATGTTACCTCATTGACTAGCTAGCTAACAATGTAACTTTACCAGTATATCCAAACATTTTGGGACAAAGAAAGAAAAGGGATAGCTTCTTCAAGAGATCAATGATCATAGCAATGAATGAATGACAGATCTCTTGTACCTGACATTTTTACAGAGACAGTGTACAATTTTCAATGTAATGCATAACTAGAACAATTGTGCTTTTACACAATGTAGAAACCTAATATTCCACAAATTACCTTGTAATTTCAATGACAGGTATTCGTATCAACCTTTTATAATAAACAAATGTCTTTACAGTGTTACATATTAATTTCTAGGGCACAACATGTGCTTCAAAAGTACCTAGAATTCATGTAGGCCCAATAAGCTCTCTCAATCAATTAAAACAAATATTATTGTCTGGTGCTCTTAAATTTAATGTGGTGCTCCTAACTTTTCGTAGTGCTCCTAACTGAAAAATGTTAATTTAGAGCACTGCTGACCAGGCCTCAAATTTCCCAGCGGCATCGACGGCCCTTGTGTGGCCATAATGCCCCCTAAAAAAATCCATGCCTTGTGGCCAAAGTGCTCCTTATTGAATTCCCGAGGTGCATATCGAAGATGTTAGAAGAACTGTACACATTTACTCATCTTGTTGACTGACGAAAAGTAACGAACAGCAAAAGCACTAACCTATGTCAATCTACTATCCCCACATTACAAAAGTTGACCTATTCTATTGGACAACTTGGTAGTTCTGTGCGAGAAAGAAATATTCCAAACAGACTCTGCGACAGTTGTGGGACGACGGATCCCAAATTAATACAAACACTGTACGTAAAAAAATAAAAACGTTTAAAAGAAATTAGTCTGTTTAGCACAACATTTAGCTTAAAATGTTGATACACTATTAGGCTATTTCTTGACATTATAAGCGCAGCAATGCGCACAGGAAAGTATGCAATAAGTGTGAATGTTTCAAAAATGCAATTAGCTGGAAAACACTGCTCTCCAAAGCGCACATCATGGGTTGTTAATATGACTAGGATTGTGTCTTTGGCTGCTGGACTACAAAAGAATGTTGACAACATGAGAAATACTGGTTTCCATGGCATATGAGGAAGTGTTTATGAACGAATCCCCTTAACATTCCTTTGGTCGGAAAGCGGTAAGACATGCCTCATAAAATGACAATTATGTTTATGGTTAAATAGTTAAAAAATTCACTGCCTCCGCTCAGATTATTATATTTGTCGAACATGACTGTAGTTTAGCCTATATATGTGACCCATTTTCGGAAGCTAGGTGTATGTCGCATGTCACTACTTCACAGGAGAGGCATTTCTTTTTCTTTTTTATCAAAATGAGTTTTGGGGCAGAAATGCTTTCTTGAACCTGTGAACTTCCATGTGCCTTAATAAAAAATGTGTATGCCATCTTTAAATACAAATACAATTGTTAAATTATGAGCCTAGTTGGTTTAGCCACGGAAAAAGACAG
>NC_059211.1:59872150-60028251 GCF_020615455.1 Coregonus clupeaformis | reverse complement strand
ATAATAAAATGTCGACAGGGTGTCCTGGGGGATACAGAGAGAGAGAGAGAGAGAGAGAGAGAGAGAGAGAGAGAGAGAGAGAGAGAGAGAGAGAGAGAGAGAGAGAGAGAGAGAGAGAGAGAGAGAGAGAGAGAGAGAGAGAGAGAGAGAGAGAGAGAGAGAGAGAGAGAGAGAGAGAGAGAGAGACTTCTCCCTGTGTTCCACTGTTCAGACAGCTCATGATGCTCAGTGCATCTTTACTGCTACAAGCGCATCAAACCCCGTCTGGAGGCTAGTGAGCTGATCATTTATATATTGCTGTGTCTGTATGTCAAAAGCACTCTATTATTACCTTCCATCTCTCTCTTCCTCTCTGACACTGTCTCTCTCTCGGTCTCTTTACCTCTCCCTATCTGCCTTCCACTCTTTATTAACCTCCACTCCTCCCTCTCTCCCCCAGGTGAGGCTAACGACAGAGATGTCCAGGTGGTAGAGTTGCCCATCGTGGACAGCCTGCACCCCCCGCCCCCTACCTGCCCCTGGCCATTCCCGAGGACCTGGCCCAGCGCCTCCACCCGGCTCCATGGTGACCCATCCGTCTGGTGGGTGTCTCAGTTTGTCAAGTACCTGATCCGGCCCCAGGCCTGGCTGAGAAGGAGATCCAGATACCACCGCCAAACTGGGCTTTAGGCACCCCATCATAGGGTAAGTGGACGCACTATGCATGCAAGCACACATGTACTCTGTATGTGCGTACACACACACAAACACAGACACACAAATGCTATATATTTTTGGCCCCTCTATCTATCTCTGTCTTAATGGATACACACATGCCCACACATTTCCTTATCGCTATCCCCACTGAGAGATGTAATTGAAAAGTAAAAGCAGTTATTTTCCTTTTATGTTGTGGGAGGGAGGGAGGGAGGGAGGGAGGAGGGAGGGAGGGAGGGAGGGAGGGAGGGAGAAGGTAGAGTCCTGTGAATGCTGGGTTGTCTGTCTCTTTGTAGTGAGCAGTGGGATCTCCTCTCCCCTCAGACCTTCTCAGGAAGTACCACACTGTAAGGCAGGTGTCGGCAACAGGTGTGATTTATATAGTTCCCACATATGCTGAGCACTTTGTTGGCTGCTTTTTCCTTCACTCTGTGGTCCGACACATCCCAAACCATCTCAATTTGGTTGAGGTCGAGGATTGTGGAGGCCAGGTCATCTGATGCAGCACTCCATCACTCTCCTTCTTGGTAAAATAAGCCCTTACACAGCCTCGAGGTGTGTTGGGTCATTGTCCTGTTGAAAAACAAATGATAGTCCCACTAAGCCCAAACCAGATGGGATGGCGTATACGCTGCAGAATGCTTTGGTAGCCATGCTGGTTAAGTGTGCCTTGAATTCTAAATAAATCACAGACAGTGGCACCAGCAAAGCACCCCCCACACCATAACACCTCCTCCTCCATGCTTTACCGTGGGGAACTACACATGCAGAGATCATCCATTCACCCACACCACGTCTCACAAAGACACAGTGGTTTGAACCAAAAATCTGCAATTTGGATTCCAGACCAAAGGACACATTTCCACCGGTCTAATGTCCATTGCTCGTGTTTCTTGGCCCAAGCAGGTCTCTTCTTCTTATTGGTGTCCTTTAGTAGTGGTTTATTTGTAGCAATTCAACCATGAAGGCCTGATTCACACAGTCCCCTCTGAACAGTTGATGTTGAGATGTGTCTGTTACTTGAACTCTGTGAAGCATTTATTTGGGCTGCAATTTCTGAGGCTGGTAACTCTAATGAACGTATCAGCAGAGGTAACTCTGGGTCTTCCATTCCTGTGGTGGTCTTCATGAGAGCCAGTTTCATCATAGTGCTTGATGGTTTTGCAACTGCACTTGAAGAAACTTTCGAAGTTCTTGAAATGTTCCGTATTGACTGACCTTCATGTCTTAAAGTAATGATGGACTGTCGTTTCTCTTTGCTTATTTGAGCTGTTCTTGCCATAATATGGACTTGGTATTTGACCAAATAGGGTTATCTTCTGTATACCACCCTACCTTGTCACAACACAACTGATTGGCTCAAATGCATTAAGAAGGAAATAAATTCCACAAATTAACTTTTAAGAAGGCACATCTGTTAATTGAAATGCATTCCAGGTGACTACCTCATGAAGCTGGTTGAAAGAATGCCAAGAGTGTGCAAAGCTGTCATCAAGGCAAAGGGTGGCTATTTGAAGAATCTCAAATATAAAATATATTTTGATTTGTTTAACACTTTTTTGGTTACTACATGATTCCATATGTGTTATTTCATAGTTTTGATGTCTTCACTATTATTCTACAATGTAGAAAATAGTAAAAATAAAGAAAAACCCTTGAATGAGTAGGTGTGTCTAAACGTTTGACTGGTAGTGTATGTATATATACAGTGGGGGAAAAAAGTATTTAGTCAGCCACCAATTGTGCAAGTTCTCCCACTTAAAAAGATGAGAGAGGCCTGTAATTTTCATCATAGGTACACGTCAACTATGACAGACAAAATGAGAGAAAAAAATCCAGAAAATCACATTGTAGGATTTTTAATGAATTTATTTGCAAATTATGGTGGAAAATAAGTATTTGGCCAATAACAAAAGTCATCAATACTTTGTTATATACCCTTTGTTGGCAATGACACAGGTCAAACGTTTTCTGTAAGTCTTCAAGAGGTTTTCACACACTGTTGCTGGGATTTTGGCCCATTCCTCCATGCAGATCTCCTCTAGAGCAGTGATGTTTTGGGGCTGTCGCTGGGCAACACGGACTTTCAACTCCCTCCAAAGATTTCCTATGGGATTGAGATCTGGAGACTGGCTAGGCCACTCCAGGACCTTGAAATGCTTCTTACGAAGCCACTCCTTCGTTGCCCGGGCGGTGTGTTTGGGATCATTGTCATGCTGAAAGACCCAGCCACGTTTCATCTTCAATGCCCTTGCTGATGGAAGGAGGTTTTCACTCAAAATCTCACGATACATGGCCCCATTCATTCTTTCCTTTACACGGATCAGTCGTCCTGGTCCCTTTGCAGAAAAACAGCCCCAAAGCATGATGTTTCCACCCCCATGTTTCACAGTAGGTATGGTGTTCTTTGGATGCAACTCAGCATTCTTTGTCCTCCAAACACGACCGAGTTGAGTTTTTACCAAAAAAGTTATATTTTGGTTTCATCTGACCATATGACATTCTCCCAATCCTCTTCTGGATCGTCCAAATGCACTCTAGCAAACTTCAGATGGGCCTGGACATGTACTGGCTTAAGCAGGGGGACACGTCTGGCACTGCAGGATTTGAGTCCCTGGCGGCGTAGTATGTTACTGATGGTAGGCTTTGTTACTTTGATCCCAGCTCTCTGCAGGTCATTCACTAGGTCCCCCGTGTGGTTCTAGGATTTTTGCTCACCGTTCTTGTGATCATTTTGACCCCACGGGTGAGATCTTGCGTGGAGCCCCAGATCGAGGGAGATTATCAGTGGTCTTGTATGTCTTCCATTTCCTAATAATTGCTCCCACAGTTGATTTCTTCAAACCAAGCTGCTTACCTATTGCAGATTCAGTCTTCCCAGCCTGGTGCAGGTCTACAATTGTGTTTCTGGTGTCCTTTGACAGCTCTTTGGTCTTGGCCATAGTGGAGTTTGGAGTGTGACTGTTTGAGGTTGTGGACAGGTGTCTTTTATACTGATAACAAGTTCAAACAGGTGCCATTAATACAGGTGACGGAGTGGAGGACAGAGGAGCCTCTTAAAAGAAGAAGTTACAGGTCTGTGAGAGCCAGAAATCTTGCTTGTTTGTAGGTGACCAAATACTTATTTTCCACCATAATTTGCAAATAAATTCATAAAAAATCCTACAATGTGATTTTCTGGAGAGAAAAAATCTCAATTTGTCTGTCATAGTTGACGTGTACCTATGATGAAAATTACAGGCCTCTCTCATATTTTTAAGTGGGAGAACTTGCACAATTGGTGGCTGACTAAATACTTTTTTCCACCACTGTGTATATATATATATTATTATTATTATTATTATTATTATTATTGTTGTTTTTTTGGGGGCGGTCAAAAAATATTATAAAATCACCAGGAATTCAACTAATAATAATTTAGGAAATCTGTACCCAAGTATTCCCACCAATAAAAAAAAGAGACATGTGTGATTGTATCTCAATGTAATCCAGGTATGAAATTATTGTTATTTTTCAAATAAAATCTCTTTTTGGGTTTAGTAGTGGTCAATTTGCAGTGTACAGTACAAATTATTAGAATTATGTTCCGGCCCCCTGACCATCCGCTCAGACAAAAATGTAGTTGCCTACCCCTGCTGTAATGGTTATAAGGCTATGGCTATATCCCAATATTCTGAACTGAGGGAGGCATCTAAGAGCATTGTGACCCAACCTGTGATGCCATGAGCTCTGTAGGGCCTGTAGACTGTTGATGGACTGTTGTGGAGTGAGATGCCAGTTGGAGGGGAAAGGGCTAAAGAGGCAGACTAGGAGGACTGTCAGACAATCTCCAAGGACCTGCACTGCACTTAACACTACAGCTGCACCATTGAGAGCATTTGACTGGCTGCATCACCGCTTGGTATGTCAACTGCTTGGCATCCGACCTCAAGGCGCTACTGAAGTTTGTGCGTACGGCCCAGTACATCACTGGGGCCGAGCTCGCTGCCATCCAGGACCTCTATACCAGGCGGTGTCAGAGGAAGGCCCTAAAAATTGTCAAAGACTCAAGCCACCAAGTCATAGACTGTTCTCTCTGCTACCACATGGCAAGCGGTACCAATGCACCAATTCTGGAACCAACAAGACCCTGAACAGCTTCCACCCCCAAGCCATAAGACTGCTAAATAGTTAATCAAATAGCTACCCGGACTATCTGTATTGACCCTTTTTGCTCTAACTCTTTTGACTCATCACATACGCTGCTGCTACTGTTTATTATCTATCCTGTTGCCTAATCACTTTACCCCTACCTATATGTACATACAGTATCTACCTCAATTACCTCGTACCCCTGCACATCAACTCGTACCCCATGTATATAGCCAAGTTATCGTTACTCATTGTGTATTTATTCCTTGTGTTATTATATTTTTTATTATTCTCTGCATTGTCAGTAAGCATTTCACTGTTAGTCTACACCTGTTATTTACGAAGCATGTGGCAAATACAATTTGATTTGAGAGAGAGAGAGAGAGAGGGAGAGAGAGAGAGAGTGAGCGAGAGCTGAAGAGAATCAGAGGGAGAGTGCTGCATGCTCCAGCCACTCTCCAAACAACCCACTCTGCCATCCATCACTAGAAAACACCATGACCTTCACTATAGGAGAGGAGCGCTCTGCTTCACACACACACAATCACTCACACACACACACACACCTGCAGAGACATGCGGACAGACACACATACACACACACTCCCCTAACTCAACTCCTCTGACCCATCTTCCCTATATGTCCTGTCCTGTAGGGTCCATGTGAGACGGACAGACAAGGTGGGGACAGAGGCAGCCTTCCACCCTATAGAGGAGTACATGGTGCATGTAGAGGACCACTTCCAACACCTAGCTAGACGCATGCTGGTGGACAAGAAGAGAGTCTACTTGGCCACTGACGACCCCTCACTACTACAGGAGGCCAAGGCTAAGTACGTATGCCTGGCTGTGTGTGGGTGTGTGTCTGTGTGTGTGTGTGTGTGTGTGTGTGTGTGTGTGTGTGTGTGTGTGTGTGTGTGTGTGTGTGTGTGTACGTGCCACTGGCAGTGTGGGTGTGTGTGTCTGCAAGAATGTCTTGTGGTATTATGGATCTGTTTGTGTGACGAGAAGCTGTATTTGATGTGTGCCAAAGTACTAAGAATACAAGAATGAATGCCGTATGCACGTTGATATCTGTATTATCCTTTAGCTCTCTGACTGCCTCTGTCTCTGTGTGTGTCTCAGGTACCCAGACTATGAGTTCATCAGTGATAACTCCATCTCGTGGTCTGCGGGGCTCCATAACCGCTACACAGAGAACTCTCTGAGAGGAGTCATCCTGGATATTCACTTCCTATCCCAGACCAACTTCCTGGTCTGCACCTTCTCCTCACAGGTGACCTTTCACCTCCTACCTTACCTACTCCTCTTCTTCCTCCTCCTCTTTCTCCTTCTTCCTCCTCTTTCTCCTTCTTCAAGGTCAAAGCCTTGCTCAACCTTTTTAGCTTTTCATCCAAACCTTTACTTTGGGAACGCCCATACAATAATAATACCTAAGTAATAAGCCATTGAATGCTACTGTACCATAACTAGTGCCTTTTCCTGGTCAGGTCACAAGGTCCTAACCATAACCACCACCATAGAACCAGGCCGCGGGGCCAGACGGATTACCAGGAAGTGTACTCAGAGCAAGTGTCTTCACTGACATTTTCAACCTCTCCCTGACCGAGTCTGTAATACCTACATGTTTCAAGCAGACTGCCGTAGTCCCTGTGCACAAGAAAGCGAAGGTAACCTGCCTAAATGACTACCGCCCCGTAGCACTCACGTCGGTAGCCATGAAGTGCTTTGAAAGACTGGTCATGGCTCACATCAACACCATCATCCCGGAAACCCTAGACCCACTCCAATTCACATACCGCCCCAAAAGATCCACAGATGACGCGATCTCAACCGCACTCCACACTGCCCTTTCCCACCTGGACAAAAGGAACACCTATGTGAGAATGCTGTTCATTGACTACAGCCCAGCGGTCAACACCAAAGTGCCCTCAAAGCTCATCACTAAACTAAGGATCCTGGGACTAAACACCTCCCTCTGCAACTGGATCCTGGACTTCCTGACGGGCTGCCCCCAGGTGGTAAGGTTAGGCAACAACACATCTGCCACGCTGATCCTCAACACAGGGGCCCCTTAGAGGTGCGTGCTTAGTCCCATCCTGTACTCCCTGTTCACCCACAGCTGCGTGGCCAAGCACAACTCCAACACCATCATTAAGTTTGCTGACTACACAACAGTGGTAGGCCTGATCACCGACAACGATGAGACAGCCTATAAGGAGGATGTCAGAGACCTGGCGGTGTGGTGCCAGGACAACAACCTCTCCCTCAACGTGAGAAAGAGAAAGGAGATGATCGTGGACTACAGGAAAAGGAGGGCCGAACACGCCCCCATTCACATCGAAGGGGCTGTAGTGGAGCGGGTCGAGAGTTTCAAGTTCCTTGGTGTCCACATCACCAAGAAACTATCATGGTCCAAACACACTGTGATGTCACGAGAGGCTACACAGCTTTCAGCGGGATTGCTCAAGTAGTGCAAGGAGACCAGGTTCAATCAAAACAAGGATTTTATTAAAGGTCTTGGGAAACTAACGAAAGTATAACACAATTCTGTTCTCTGGTGGCTCTTTAAGGGTTAACAGTTCAGGGATGTCTCTTCCACATCCAAAATCATAACTCTCCCTCGCTCAAATAACTTTTCCCCAGTCTTACTGTATTCCACGTTGCAGCTAGTGGCCAACCCAGCAAAACGTCCTTCCAAATGTCCCACACGTATTTCCACAGGTGCATATATCCAAAGGTGAGTATTTCCCAAAGGTAAGTATCTCCAAATCCTTATATTCCTCATGGAAGTGGACGTGCAGCACTCTTGTCCTCCAGAGAGCCCAGCTTGGAGACTGTGTCTCTTCCCTTCCCCAAACCTTCAGCTCATCAGCTCCTCATTTGGTTCAGCTGCGTGGGAAGATTGGCCATAGAGGGTTGAGTTCCCGACCATACCAGCAGATGGAGCCATAGCTGTCTGGGTTTGCAGCCACCTCAGGGGGATGTAACGTCCCTCCAGGACACAGCCTCTCGTGACATCACATCCCCCTCCTCGGGACCGACGTCCTCGTCAGGGGTAAAGGCAGCGAAGAAGGCATCACGCCGGGAGAGGGCGTCCGCATTGCCGTGGTGCTTGCCAGCCCTCGGCTTTTTCCAACTCCATCCGGTGAGTTGGTGCTGTGTTGTGCAGTGCCGGTCTCTGGGGTCTCTCCTTGAGTTTCTTACTGAACGCATCAGCCTTGGTTTTAGCAGAGTTTAGCTTCTGTTGAGCAGCTTTCGTTCCTTCTCTCTCTCTGCCTCCGCATTCTTCATCTTGTTCTCCAACACCTTGTACTTCTCCTCTGCCTTCTTCTGGACCTCCTTACTACTGCGCAGGGTCTCCTCACACTCCTCGATGGTCCTGCGCAGCCTCTCCAGCTCCTCCTGTTGCTTATGGAAGGAGCTCTGTTGGAGTTTAGCCTGGAGGATATCTAACTCTTCTGTCTTCATGTCTAACTGTTGCTTTAACAAACGATACCTCTCAGCGGTCCCCTTCCAGACCAGACAGTTCTTTGTCCAGATTCTGTAGCTCCGTCTCTGTGTCGGTCTGGGCACCTGCCATCCCTAGCAGAGCCCGGGCGGGAGTGAGTAACTCGGAGGATTGCACCGGAGCCTTCCCAGGATGAGTCTTGCCTCTCCGTTTCAGGTACTCGGGTTATCCTCTCCTGAGACTCTCTCCAGAGTGGGTAAAAGGCTGGGCAGTCTCGGTCCAATTAGGACAGGGACGGGGGAGGGAATCAACCACCCCCGCCGTCGTGTGTATGGTTCCCCGTGTGCTGGTCATTGTAAGTTCAGTAATGGGGTATTCTCTGGTGTCCCCATGGACACAGGAAACTGGGAGGACTTTCCCGGGGTCAGACACGTTGGGCCCACCAAATCCCATACGCACCAGGGTGGCCCGGCTACCAGAATCCAGTAAGGCCTCTACATCATGGTGATTCACAGTTACCCGGGCAGGTGGGGGGGTCGATCTGGGCCGCCATCTACGACTCCCAAGAGCGAGGCAAAACGGTGTGTGGGTGCTGAGCTGGAGGACTCCGCAGTGGGCATAGGTTCATCGGCTGGTTTCCCACACTGCCAGGAGATATGTCCCATCTCCCCACACCGGTAACACTGTCGAGTTTCCCCCTCCTGGTGTACTCTTCTTGGACCCGTCTGGTTTCTGGCTCCCCCCTGGAGCCGGGATAAGTCCTGGCGTGGCTGGGTTCGAACCTTGGGGGTCCTTTGGACGGGTTCTTCCCATTTGTGGTGGGGCCGCACTCCTGGGGTCTTTTCGGGAAGCATTCAGCATCTCCGCTGTGGCCTGGTACTTTTCCACAGCTTCCACGGTCAGATCAGCCGTGGTCAAGGCCTGTTGACTGATGAACCGTTTTGCCTCATAAGGCAGGGCGCGTAGGTAACGATCCACCACAACGGCCTCCACCACCGCCGCTGCTGTATTCCTCTGCGGATCCAGCCATTTCCTTGCGATTCGGACAAGTTCATGCATCTGCGCCCGAGGAGGTTGGTCTGGTTGGAAGGTCCAACTGTGAAAGCGCTGGGCCATACCAAACTTTGTGAGTCCATATCTGCTGAGGATCTCAGACTTCAGGGCATCATAGTCAGTAACCTGGTCAGGGCCCAGGTCCCGGACAGCATTCAGCGATTCCCCGGTTAGAAAGGGGGCTAACAGACCAACCCACTGTTGCTTGGGCCAGGGCTTCCCTAGTGGCCGTGGCCTCAAATGCATGCAGGTATGCCTCAATGTCATCGGTAGCTCCCATCTTAGATATAAAGTCACTTGCCTTTATTGGGCGGGTATTTTGGACCACCCTCTGTCTCTGCAACTGCAATTCCTCTGCCTTCAGAAGGTTGGCTTTCTTTTGCTCCTCCAAGAGAGCCACGGTTGCTTGCATCTGGGCTTGCTGGCCAGCAACAAGGGCTTTCAATATGTCCTCCATTTCAGTCGGGCGGGGAGCCTACGGCCAACTTGGAAAACTGGGTGATCAAACCTTCGGTATCCTCCTCTGACATGCACTATTAACGCTTGAGCGTGCCCGTATTCTCCACCATCTGTGATGTCACGAGAGGCTACACAGCTTTCAGCGGGATTGCTCAAGTAGTGCAAGGAGACCAGGTTCAATCAAAACAAGGATTTTATTAAAGCTCTTGGGAAACTAACGAAAGTATAACACAATTCTGTTCTCTGGTGGCTCTTTAAGGGTTAACAGTTCAGGGATGTCTCTTCCACATCCAAAATCATAACTCTCCCTCGCTCAAATAACTTTTCCCCAGTCTTACTGTATTCCACGTTGCAGCTAGTGGCCAACCCAGCAAAACGTCCTTCCAAATGTCCCACACGTATTTCCACAGGTGCATATATCCAAAGGTGAGTATTTCCCAAAGGTAAGTATCTCCAAATCCTTATATTCCTCATGGAAGTGGACGTGCAGCACTCTTGTCCTCCAGAGAGCCCAGCTTGGAGACTGTGTCTCTTCCCTTCCCAAACCTTCAGCTCATCAGCTCCTCATTTGGTTCAGCTGCGTGGGAAGATTGGCCATAGAGGGGTGGAGTTCCCGACCATACCAGCAGATGGAGCCATAGCTGTCTGGGTTTGCAGCCACCTCAGGGGGATGTAACGTCCCTCCAGGACACAGCCTCTCGTGACATCACAACACCAAGACAGTTGTGAAGAGGGCATGACAACACCTTTCCCCCTCAGGAGACTAAAAAGATTTAGCATGGGTCCCCAGATCCTCAAAAAGTTATACAGCTGCACCATCGAGCATCCTGACCGGTTGCATAACCGCCTGGTATGACAACTGCTCGGCATCCAACCGTAAGGCGCTACAGAGTGTAGTGCGTACGGCCCAGTACATCACTGGGGCCAAGCTTCCTGCCATCCAGGACCTATATACTAGGCAGTGTCAAAGGAAGGCCCAAAGAATTGTCAAAGACTCCAGTCACCCAAGTAATAGACTGTTCTCTCTGCTACTGCACGGCAAGCGGTACCGGAGCACCAAGTCTAGGTCCAAAAGGCTCCTTACCAGCTTCTACCACCAAGCCATAAGACTGCTGAACAATTAATTAAATGGCCACCTGGACTATTTACATTGACCCCCTTTTTTTTTACACTGCTGCTACTTGCTGTTTATTATCTATACATAGTCACTTTACCCTTACCTACATGTACAAATTACCTCGACTAACCTTTAGCCCCGCACATTGACTCGGAACCGGTACCCCCTGTATATAGCCTCGGTATTGTGTTACTTTTTTTATTTTATTTTTAACTCTATTTTTTTAACTGCATTGTTGGTTAAGGGCTTTTCACATTAAGGTCTACAACTGTTGTATTCGGCGCATGTGACAAATAACATTTGATTTGATAAAATTGTCTGCTAAATGGTATATATTATTATTATTATTATTATTATTAGCCTTAATTCATCAGTGCATGGACTTTACTCTATACTCAAACCGGTGCACCTGGCACCTACTACCATACCCCGTTCAAAGGCACTTAAATATTTTGTCTTGCCCATTCACCCGCTGAATGGCACATATACAGTCGTGGTCAAATGTTTTGAGAATGACACCAATATTACTTTTCACAAAGTCTGCTGCCTCAAATTTTATGATGGCAATTTGCATATACTCCAGAATGTTATGAAGAGTGATCAGATGAATTGCAATTAATTGCAAAGTCCCTCTTTGCCATGAAAATGAACTTAATCCCCCCAAAAAACATTTCCACTGCATTTCAGCCCTGACACAAAAGGACCAGCTGCCATCATGTCAGTGATTCTCTCATTAACACAGGTGAGAGTGTTGACGAGGACAAGGCTGGAGATCACTCTGTCATGCTGATTGAGTTAGAATAACAGACTGGAAGCTTTAAAAGGAGGGTGGTGCTTGAAATCATTGTTCTTCCTCTGTTAACCATGGTTACCTGCTAAGAAACACGTGCCGTCATCCTTGCTTTGTACAAAAACGGCTTCACAGGCAAGGATACTGCTGCTAGTAAGATTGCACCTAAATCAACCATTTATCGGATCATCAAGAACTTCAAGGAGAGAGGTTAAATTGTTGTGAAGAAGGCTTCAGGGCGCCCAAGAAAGTCCAGCAAGCGCCAGGACCGTCTCCTAAAGTTGATTCAGCTGCGGGATCGGGGCACCACCAGTGCAGAGCTTGCTCAGGAATGGCAGCAGGCAGGTGTGAGTGCATCTGCACGCACAGTGAGGCAAATACTTTTGGAGGATGGCCTGGTGTCAAGAAGGGCAGCGAGGAAGCCACTTCTCTCCAGGAAAAACATCAGGGACAGACTGATATTCTGCACAAGATACAGGGATTGGACTGCTGAGGACTGGGGTAAAGTCATTTTCTCTGATGAATCCCCTTTCCGATTGTTTGGGGCATCCGGAAAAAAGCTTGTCCGGTGAAGACAACGTGAGCGCTACCATCAGTCCTGTGTCATGCCAACAGTAAAGCATCCTGAGACCATTCATGTGTGGGGTTGCTTCTCAGCGAAGGGAGTGGGCTCACTCACAATTTTGCCTAAGAACACAGCCATGAATAAAGAATGGTACCAACACATCCTCCGAGAGCAACTTCTCCCAACCATCCAAGAACAGTTTGGTGACGAACAATGCCTTTTCCAGCATGATGGAGCACCTTGCCATAAGGCAAAAGTGATAATAAGTGGCTCGGGGAACAAAACATCGGAATTTTGGGTCCATGGCCAGGAAACTCCCCAGACCTTAATCCCATTGAGAATTTGTGGTCAATCCTCAAGAGCCGGGTGGACAAACAAAAAAAAACTAATTCTGACAAACTCCAAGCATTGATTATGCAAGAATGGGGTGCCATCAGTCAGTATGTGGCCCAGAAGTTAATTGACAGCATGCCAGGGCGGATTGCAGAGGTCTTGAAAAAGAAGGGTCAACACTGCAAATATTGACTCTTTGCATAAACTGAATGTAATTGTCAATAAAAGCGTTTGACACTTATAGAATGCTTGTAATTATACTTCAGTATACCATAGTAACATCTGACAAAAATATCTAAAAACACTGAAGCAGCAAACTTTGTGAAGACCAATACTTGTGTCATTCTCAAAACTTTTGACCACAACTGTACACATTTCATGTCTCAAGGCTTAAGAAATCTTCTTTAACCGGTCTCCTCCCCTTCATCTACACTGATTTGAAGTGGATTTAACAGGTGACCTCAATAAGGGATCATAGCTTTCGCCTGGATTCACCTGGTCAGTCTATGTCATGGAAAGAGCAGGTGGTCCTAATGTTTTGTACACTCAGTGTGTGTGTGTATATATATATATATATATATATATATATATATATATATATATATATATATATATATATTAGCCTCTGTGTTTCATTTCTCATGCAGTCCTGTGTGTTGTGTTGTGTTCCTGCTCCAGGTGTGTCGTGTGGCCTATGAGATCATGCAGACCCTCCACCCTGACGCCTCATCCCACTTCCACTCCCTGGATGACATCTACTACTTTGGGGGCCAGAACGCCCACAACCAGCTAGCTGTGTACGCCCATCAGCCCCGGAGCTCCGACGACATCCCCTTAGAGCCCGGCGACCTGATCGGGGTGGCGGGGAACCACTGGGACGGCAACTCCAAGGGCATCAACCGCAAGACGGGCCGCACCGGCCTCTACCCATCCTACAAGGTGAAGGAGAAGATCGAGACTATAAAGTATCCTACATACCCCGAGGCAGATAAGATGCTGAATCAGTAGAGATTGACTGAGATACATACTGCTGCACAGACAGACACTGCTAACATATGAGAGAAAACTAGGACCCTCAGCCCGAGACGGGATGAAGGGGAAAGCACTTTGAATGAGTGTGGGTCTTGGTCGGTGGAAGTGTGTGTGAGTATGAGTGCGTGTGTGTGCACGTTTGTGAATGCGACATGCATGTGTGAATGCGACCTGGAGTATCTACAGGGTATCTGACGTACTCCTCACCAACCTGACCCTCTGGGACTAGGACCCTCCAGTGACTCCCTCCGTCAGGGTGGTAAATAAAAGACTACAGTGAGCAAAGGAACGAAAGAAAAAACAAAAATAAGGAATAAACAAAGGATAGCACTCCAGTGGAATGATGAAGGGATCGCCCAATCAGAGCTCTTTATTTAAATAATAGTTGAAATAACTGAGAAACCTCAGAATGATGACTGAAAAAAAAGAACTACAAAGATAACTAATTGTGAACTATAAGAGCCAACAAATAAACTCTTGACTTTCTCCTCTCCTCCTGTGCTGTTCTCTTCTCTTCTTGTGGACATTGGTTGTAACCAATTGTTTTCTTCCTTCTTTCCTTCCTGCCTCTGCTTCCTCTCCTCCTTTCACTCCTTTTCTTCACTCACTCCATTTCAACTGACGCCAACTCATGCATTTTTTCTGGCCCACCTGCTATTAATTTTTCACCGCCATATTGTGCTTTTGGATAACTGATTTTAATGTTTTTAGTTGTTGTCGTTGGTGTGTGTGAGAGTGTGCGTGTGTGTGAGCTTTCGAGCCTGTGTGTGTGGTGTGTGTGAGTCCAAATATGGTGCCTACTAAGGAAAATGGCTTCTATACTTCTTCTCTCCAAGTGTCTCTGTTTTTGTTAGTGACGTCAGAGCCATAAGGACCCAGGCCTTGCCATGCAGATACTGCACGTGTAGAATACTACATACTGTACATAATAGAGAACTCTATATGCAGAATACTGTATGTGCAGAATACCACATTCAGAATACTGTATATACAGAATGCTACATGCATAATAGAGAACTGTATATGCAGAATACTGCATTCAGGATACTGCATATGCAGAATACTACATGCAGAAAACTGTATATGCAGAATACCACATTCAGAATACTGTATATACAGAATGCTACATGCATAATAGAGAACTGTATATGCAGAATACTGTATATGCAGAATACTACATGCAGAAGACTATATATGCAGAATACTGTATATGCAGAATGCTACATGCAGAATACTGTACAAACAGAATACTGTACACTCCAGTCCAGACTCACTTAACTGTGTCTTACTCATTTTCTGTCGTTAATGTCCTTTTTAAAATGTTATTTTAATGTTATTGAATTTGAAAGGAAAATGAAAAATGAAAAGTGACAACTACATTTTAAACAATTACAAACAACGATTATTTACGAATGATAATGATAAAATTGATGAAGATGATGATTATGAAGTTATTGTCCACCATGAAGAAATGTTCATATTTTAAGTTTCTGAGCATTGTCTTTGATAAAGGCAGATCAAATAAAGTGATTGGCTCAACTTGTTTGTGTTTCTGTGTATGTTCCCACAGTCCGCTCAAATGCTTTGTTGTTCAGAGTAGGGTAAGTGTACCTATTAAGCCCACCAAAATCTAAGTTTAGACATTTCTAACAGATACTGCCCTAATAATTTTAACAATCAATTTTAATTCATTTCCAAATGTTTAAAACTTACAAACGGACATTTCTTATGTAAAATGTGATTATATTAATCTCCCCTAAAGTTATTCAAATAAACTGATCGTTACTATTCATAATGACAGTAGCACTCATAACAGCGGTGTGGTCCAATCGTATCCACAGAGATCAATGTGGACTTAGGCTTTTGTTCTTGCCGACCAGTACACACCTGATTCAACTAATCAACTAATCATAGACTTCAATCAAGACATGATTAGTTGAATCAGGTGTGTTATTGCTTGGTTAGAACACAAACCTGTACCCACACTGGCCCTCTGGATAAGAAGCCATGCAACAAATTCCATAACACACACAACTTCGAATAAATTATCTGAAAGCTGATTCACATTTGCTGTACTGCTATTCTTGTTAATTAGTTCAACTATCTGAAGACAGATTCAAATATCCCTCTCTACTGTATATTAAAAAAGTACAGGTGGTGGACCAAAAAACTGAATCACCTGGATGAATGAAAGACAACAATATCACAATGCCCCCACCCAAAAGTGCATGAGTAGTCGCCCAATAGTCATCTTCTTGTCCCTTGTTTATTTGCATTTTTATCCACCACTTGTAGGTTTTCTATCCCAGATATCCCTCAACCCTGATCTTACAGTATTCTTCTCTCTCTGCATCAACGACTACCTGTCCACTCCAAACGTCTTGGAGAGAGTACAGAGGTTTCTAATTGTTCCTAATTTTCTTCTAATCTTGGTAAAGGCACCATGGCTAGATGCATAATATGCCTAGCTGTAGTTTTTGTGTGTTTTAATCAACTTAATCTGAACAACAAAACATTTATGCTCATGTTCATTGAATATTAGGGATATCAACACACTATCCCCATGTGTTTCTATGTAAACCGGGTTTAATTGGAACAAATCAAATCAAATTGTATTTGTCACATGCGCCGAATACAACAGGTGTAGACCTTACCGTGAAATGCTTACTTACAAGCCCTTAACCAACAATGCAGTTTTAAGAAAATAGAGTTAAGAAATGATTTACTAAATAAACTAAAGTAAAAAATAAAATAACAATAATGAGGCTATATGCATGGGGCTACCGGTACCGAGTCAATGTGCGGGGGTACAAGTTAGTCGAGGTGATTTGTACATGTAGGTAGGGGTAAAGTGACTATGCATAGATAATAAACAGCAGTGATTTATGGTGAAAAATACTGAATAGCAAAGTCTACCCATAAAATATTTGGAAACCAAAGGTTTGCGGTATAAATAGACACTATAGACTACAATATTATTCAAAGTTAGTATTGATCATACATTCTGTATAGAGAAAGTGTTTTTTGTGCGTTAAGCCCACCTGAGATAAATGTAAAATTTACACAAAAATCGCATCTATGTATAACAATGCAAGGTTCATTTAACAGTAAAATAAGACAAAATGCATTTAAAAATGTAAGCTGTGAATGCCTTAAATCTATTATCTTGTTGTAGTTCACCGAGTTATATTGCTACTGTGAGACTGTGACATGCAGGCACGACTGCTAGCATGAAAACCCCATATTTTCAATTGGCAAGAAAGGGTAATGAATTCTCATGAAATATGCTATTGTGCATATATCATCAGCACATTAATCTCTTAATTTTAGATAAATTATGATCACTTATCTGAGAAGGTACGAAAAATATCTGAAAAATGTGTTTATCTGAGGGTAGCCTCAACACCATCAAAGTTTTTTTTTGCAGCTTTGAAACTGGGCCCTAGTGGGAATTTACACATAATTGTAAATAACTTAAAGGGAAATTGCACAATTTTTCATCTTCATATTCATCATATCCAGCACCAACCCCAACATCAACAAATGTGAAAATGGCGCGTCTCTATGTTTTGTAGCAAAAAAGATTGAGGAAGTTAAGTGTTTCCAATTACATCATCAACCAATTAGTAGGCAATTACTAAGCAATTAGTAGGCAATGCCTACTCATAATTGGTTAAAATCACATGATGCACACCAATGATGTAATTGGAAACACTTATCTTCCTCAATCTTTTTTACTACAAAACATAGAAACTTGTCATTTTCACATGTTGATGTTAGTGTGGTGCTGGAGATGACGAATAATAACAAAACATCTCATTGGTTTAGAATAAAAAATAAGTTATTGATACAGTGCCTTCAGTAGGTATTCATACCCCTTGACTTATTCCACATTTTGTTGTGTTACAGCCTGAATTAAAAATTGATTTAAAATAATAACAATCTCACCCATCTACACACAATACCCCATAATGACAAAGTGAAAACACATTTTTAGAAATGTTTGCACATTTTTATTATTTACCCACTTTTTTGTAGTATCCAATTGGTAGTTACAGTCTTGTCACATCGCTGCAACTCCCGTACGGACACGGGAGAGGCGAAGGTCGAGAGTTGTGCGTCCTCCGAAACACAACCCAACCTAGCCGCACTGCTTCTTGACACAGTGCCCGCGTAACCCAGAAGCCAGCTGCACCAATGTGCCAGAGGAAACACCGTACACCTGGCGACTGAGTCAGTGTGCACTGCGCCCGGTCTGCCACAGGAGTCACTAGTGCGCGACGGGACAAGAACATCCCTGCCGGCCAAACCCTCCCCTACCCTGGGCCAATTGTACGCCACCCCATGGGTCTCCCGGTCGCGGCCGGCTGCAACAGAGCCTGGAATCGAACCAGGATCTCTAGTGGCACAGCTAGCACTGCGATGCAGTGCCTTAGACCACTGTGCCACTCAGGAGGCCCATGTTTGCACATTTAGAGTTGTGTCAGTTGGCTGGATGTCCTTTGGGTGGTGGACCGTTCTTGATACACACAGGAAACTGTTGAGCATGGAAAACCCAGCAGCGTTACAGTTCTTGACACAAACCAGTGAGCCTGGCACCTACTACCATACCCCATTCAAAGCCACTTACATTTTGTGTCTTGGCCATTCACCCGCTGAATGGCACACATACACAATCCATGTCTCAATTGTCTCAAGGCTTAAAAATCCTTATTTAACCTGTCTCCTCCCCTTCATCTACAGTGATTGAAGTGGATTTAACAAGTGACATCAATAAGGGATCATAGCTTTTACCTGGATTCACCTGGTCAGTCTATGTCATGGAAAGAGCAGGTATTCTTAATGTTTTGTATACTTAGTGTATTTTAGAATCACCTTTAGCAGCGAATACAGCTGTGAGTCTTTCTGGGTAAGTCTCTAAGAGCTTTGCACACTTGGATTGTACAATATTTGCACATTATTCTTTAAAATTCTTCAAGCTCTGTCAAGTTGTCATTTCTGACAAATATAACGCTTTGTATTCAGGACATTAAGTTAATTTCTTTGACACATTCTTTGCAGTTTTACTTTAATGCATTATTGCAAAGAGGATGCATTTTTTGGAATATTTGAATTCTGTACAGACTTCCTTCTTTTCACTCTGTCATTTAGGTTAGTATTGTGGAGTAACTACAATGTTGTTGATCCATCCTCAGTTTTCTCCTATCACAGCTATTAAACTCTGTAACTGTTTTAAAGTCACCATTGGCCTCGTGAAATCCCTGAGCAGTTTCCTTCCTCTCCGGCAACTGAGTTAGGAAGGACACCTGTATCTTTGTAGAGACTGAGTGTATTGATACACCACCCAAAGTGTAATTAATAACTTCACCATGCTCAAAGGGATATTCAATGTCTGCTTTTTTATTTTTACCCATCTACCAATAGGTGCCCTTCTTTGCGAGGCATTGGAAAAACTCCCTGGTCTTTGTGGTTGAATCTGTGTTTGAAATTCACTGCTCGACTGAAGGGCCTTGCAGATGATTGTATGGGGTACAGAGATGAGGTAGCCATTCAAAAATTATGTTAAACACTATTATTGCACACAGAGTCCATGCAACTTATTATGTGACTTGTTAAGCACATATTTTCTCCTGAACTTATTTATGCTTGCCATAACAAAGGGGTTGAATACTATTGACTCAAGACAGTTTATCTTTTCATTTTTAATTAATTTGTAAAATGTCTAAAAACATAATTCCTCTTTTACATTATGGGGTATTGTGTGTTTAATTTAATCCATTTTAAATTAGGCTGCAACACAACAAAATGTGGAAAAAGTCAAAGGGTGTGAATACTTTCTGAAGGCACTGTATAACAACCAGATGAATTAGTTGAATCCTTAAACAGCAGAAAATGTTAGTTTTTTATTTTCTATTTGAATCCAGAGATGGAAGTAGGCTTAATGGGTACGCTTACCCTAGTTGAACGCACTTACACATTCTACCTCCTTGATAATTGCTACCACATTTGTTGTGTTTACTATAAGAACAACACCCTGTGTTATTCAAATACATTTTAAAGTGTCATTACCAACTGTACTTTGAGCTGCACTGTCTGTCAAACTGCATTTGTACAGGTTATTGGTGAGCATATGAAGCTTTGTGTGAGGGGTACTTTGTCTGTGTACGCGTGTATCCAGACAGCGAGAGAGAAAAAGTGAGAGAGCGAAAGAGAGAGAGGTAATCGTTGCTCTTTTCTGTCAACAAGTAAAAGCAAATGAGGTCATCAGTGAGAGACCCCAAATTACTCATCAAAGGAAGAGGTGGCTCTTTGTGTGTATGTGTGTGTGTCTCTATCTCTCTTCCTCCCCTCCCCATATAGCCGTTTACAGAGAAAAAGCTTATCTTCTTTTTTAGAGAAAAGTGTAATTTCCCACCCAGGGGCCACGCAAAGGCCACTTTAATTAAACCACAGAGAGATGCGGTGATGTGGTGGCGGAGGGAGAGTCTTAAACTCTCATTTAAAGAGTCTCTTCGCTCAATTATTTTGCTAATTAGCCGCCACTGAGCTGCTTTCTCTCACAGACAGAAGGGAGAAACAGTCATTTTGGCATTCATTCTCTTCTTGATTAATGAAATTACAGTTGAAGTCGGAAGTTTACATACACCTTAGCCAAATACATTTAAACTCAGTTTTTCACAATTCCTGACATTTAATCATAGTAAAAATTCCCTGTATTAGGTCAGTTAGGATCACCACATTATTTTAAGAATGTGAAATGTCAGAATAATAGTAGAGAGAATGATTTATTTCAGCTTTTATTTCTTTCATCACATTCCCAGTGGGTCAGAAGTTTACATACACTCAATTAGTATTTGGTAGCATTGCCTTTAAATTGTTTAACTTGGGTCAAACGTTTTGGGTAGCCTTCCACAAGCTTCCCACAATAAATTGGGTGAATGTTGGCCCATTCCTCCTGACAGAGCTGGTGTAACTGAGTCAGGTTTGTAGGCCTCCTTGCTCGCACACGATTTTTCAGTTCTGCCCACACATTTTCTATAGGATTGAGGTCAGGGCTTTGTGATGGCCACTCCAATACCTTGACTTTGTTGTCCTTAAGCCATTTTGGCACAACTTTGGAAGTATGCTTGGGGTCATTGTCCATTTGGAAGACCCATTTGCGACCAAGCTTTAACTTCCTGACTGATGTCTTGAGATGTTGCTTCAATATATCCACATAATTTTCCTTCCTCATGATGCCATCTATTATGTGAAGTGCACCAGTCCCTCCTGCAGCAAAGCACCCCTACAGCACCCCCGTGCTTCACAGTTGAGATGGTGTTCTTCGGCTTGCAAGCTACCCCCTTTTTTCCTCCAAACATAACGATGGTCATTATGGCCAAACAGTTCTATTTTTGTTTCATCATAGCAGAGGACATTTCACCAAAAAGTACGATCTTTGTCCCCATGTGCAGTTGCAAACCGTAGTCTGGCTTTTTTATGGCGGTTTTGGAGCAGTGGCTTCTTCCTTGCTGAGCTGTCTTTCAGGTTATGTCGATATAGGACTCGTTTTACTGTGGATATAGATATTTTTGTACCTGTTTCCTCCAGCATATTCACAAGGTCCTTTGCTGTTGTTCTGGGATTGATTTGCACTTTTCACACCAAAGTACATTCATCTCTAGGAGACAGAACGCGTCTCCTTCCTGAGCGGTATGACGGCTGCGTGGTCCCATGGTGTTTATACTTGCGTACTATTGTTTGTACAGATGAACGTGGTACCTTCGGGCATTTGGAAATTGCTCCCAAGGATTAACCAGACTTGCGGAGGTCCCCCAAAATAATTCTGAGGTCTTAGCTGATTTCTTTTGATTTTCCCATGATGTCATGCAAAGAGGCACTGAGTTTGAAGGTAGGCCTTGAAATACATCCACAGGTACATCTCCAATTGACTCAAATTATGTCAATTAGCCTATCAGAAGCTTCTAAAGCCATGACATCATTTTCTGGAATTTTCCAAGCTGTTTAAAGGCACGGTGTCACGATCGTCATAAGAAGCGGACCAAGGCGCAGCGTGATAGGCGTACATCTTTTAATGAGTACTTAATACATGAACAACAAAACAACAAAACGATACGTGAAGTCAAAAGGTTCACCAACACAAACCTATACAGAACAAGATCCCACAAATGACAAGTGCAAAACAGGCTGCCTAAGTATGGGTCCCAATCAGAGACAATGAGAATCAGCTGCCTCTGATTGGGAACCACCCTGGCCAACATAGAAAACAACGATCTAGAACAGAAACCTAGAACACTAAACATAGAAACTCACACCCTGGCTCAACATTAAAGAGTCCCCAGAGCCAGGGCATGACACACAGTCAACTTAGTATATGTAAACTTCTGACCCACTGGAATTGTGATACAGTGAATTATAAGTGAAATAATCTGTCTATAAACAATTGTTGGAAAAATTACTTGTGTCATGCACAAAGTAGATGTCCTAACCGACTTGCCAAAACTATAGTTTGTTAACAAGAAATGTGTGGAGTGGTTGAAAAACGAGTCTTAATGACTCCAACCTAAGTGTATGTAAACTTCTGACTTCAACTGTATATTTTTTCTTCTCTGTTTCGTTCAGTGATAAACTTGTGTTTGTTTCAGAGAACTATAACACCAATGTCAATTAGATTTTTGGCCACACTGGCTCCTGCTATGTCCTCTCTGTCTGAAGTCTGCCCACAGACCTACAGTATCTATCTCACACAGCAGATAGTTTGACCAGGGTGATTCCAATTGGAGATCTATATTCCTTCTAAATGAACTGTAGGCAATCATATTATGTGAGGCTGATGCAATTTATCCATCGTAGTAGCAATATGACTCCGATGTACAGGTGTGCAGTTACATGCACCACCAAGGGCATTTGTAGTTGGAATATGAAACCTTTGTCACCGACATCACTGGCCTGTCACTCCATTGGCATCCATTGGCGTTTATTCATGAGTGCCAAGGGAAGCCAGGTTTCCTCAAAAAGTTACTAAGAAAAAAATTGAATAAACATCAAATAATTTACCTTTCGTCTCTCTGTGTTTAATCATTCTCCTTCAATTCACAAGAAAAACGAGTCTTAATGACTCCAACCTAAGTGTATGTAAACTTCTGACTTCAACTGTATATTTTTTCTTCTCTGTTTCGTTCAGTGATAAACTTGTGTTTGTTTCAGAGAACTATAACACCAATGTCAATTAGATTTTTGGCCACACTGGCTCCTGCTATGTCCTCTCTGTCTGAAGTCTGCCCACAGACCTACAGTATCTATCTCACACAGCAGATAGTTTGACCAGGGTGATTCCAATTGGAGATCTATATTCCTTCTAAATGAACTGTAGGCAATCATATTATGTGAGGCTGATGCAATTTATCCATCGTAGTAGCAATATGACTCCGATGTACAGGTGTGCAGTTACATGCACCACCAAGGGCATTTGTAGTTGGAATATGAAACCTTTGTCACCGACATCACTGGCCTGTCACTCCATTGGCATCCATTGGCGTTTATTCATGAGTGCCAAGGGAAGCCAGGTTTCCTCAAAAAGTTACTAAGAAAAAAATTGAATAAACATCAAATAATTTACCTTTCGTCTCTCTGTGTTTAATCATTCTCCTTCAATTCACAAGAGGCTGAATGTATCTCGCAGGAGAAAGCATTCAAGCGAGCGAAAAAGTGCCCCTCTGTCTCTCTACGTGTAGGCCATCTATCTGATGCTGTCTGGTCCAAATGAGTATGACATTGTTGCCGCCCGTAGAATTAGCCTTCTAGATGTAGAAGGCTAATGTTAACTAGCTAACGTTGCCCATGAATGGAATTTAGGCTAGCGAGCAAGCATTTTAGCCAGGTAGTCTAGGACAACAAAAAATCAAAGCGTGTAGTATATGACAGAGTGATAGACTGTTTCGTCAACATGAAAGAGAGGAGGATGGCATTGGCGTTTCTCTACAAGTAGGGTGAGTCAACATGTTTTTCTACTTGCACAAATTCGCGCGCACACACATACACACAAACACAGAAATCAGAATCATGGACAGCCACATCATATTTAGCTTACGTTGATTGGACTAAATTGTTTTTGGTATCTTTTAGTTGTCAGAGGTGATTTGATGATGTTGAAATGTTGAAGTAGAAATGTTGCTGGAATAGTGGAGGCAGCTCCTGTTTTCTTTGCGACTTGCGGTAACTCTCTGTGGTTCTAATTCAATAGTTGTTTAGTGGTCTGAAAATGTCGGAAACTTGCTTGACCATGATGTAGGACATGTAACTGCCTGTTACATGCAATGTCCTAAAATGACATACCCAAATCTAACTGACTGTAGCTCAGGACCTGAAGCAAGGATATGCATATTCTTGGTATCATTTGAAAGGAAACACTTTGAAGTTTGTGGAAATGTGAAATTAATATAGGAGAATATAACACATTAGATCTGGTGAAAGATAATACAAACAAACAAAACACGCGTTTTCAAATTATTATTTTTTGGGATCATCTTTGAAATGCAAGAGAAAGGCTAGACAGTGATGTAGGAATGTAGGTGTAATTTAGATTTTGTCCAAAAGATGGCAGCATTGTGTGCACAAAGGGGGTCAAACTGTAGAACCAGTTCCTACATTTGAATATAAAAATGGATTTTATCAAACAAAACTCTGCTACATTTTATCTCTGGGACCCTCAGGATGACAAATCAGAGCAAGATTACT
This sequence comes from Coregonus clupeaformis, assembly GCF_020615455.1. Taxonomy (NCBI): domain Eukaryota; kingdom Metazoa; phylum Chordata; class Actinopteri; order Salmoniformes; family Salmonidae; genus Coregonus; species Coregonus clupeaformis. Next base: position 60,003,887 of record NC_059211.1, on the reverse strand, counting down.
GAACATAAGTACATTATTTACCTTCAGAGGTGAATGTATCAAACCAGTTACCGTGACAAAAGTGTTTTGTTGTTGTGCACTCTCCTCAAACAATAGCATGGGAATGTTTTTGCTGTAATAGCTACTGTAAATTGGACAGTGCAGTTAGATTAACAATAACGTAAGCTTTCTGCCCATATAAAACATGTCTATGTCCCGGAAAGTTGGTGTTGTTTACAATGCCATTCTAGTCACATATCGCACATTGAGCAGCAACCGTCCCGGTATAGGGACACCGATCCCGTATAGGATATGCTTCGTGGTCTTCACTGGACAGATGTTGCTCTCCGGTTTTGTGATAAAACAAAGGTGTGGTTGAATTTATTCTTCCACTGTCATCTTATTGTCTCGGCCTTTAGGCCTATATATCACGATCGTAAGGCATATTAATTAACAGGTTATAGAGCAAACAACGCAATTATCACAACACATACAGTACCAGTCATAAGTTTGGACACACCTACTCATTCAAGGGTTTTTCTTTATTCTTACTATTTTTTACATTGTAGAATAATAGTGAAGACATCAACACTATGAAATAACACAAATGGAATCATGTAGTAACCAAAAAAGTGTTAAACAAATCTAAATATATTTTATATTTTGATTCTTCAAAGTAGCCACCTTTTGCCTTGATGACAGCTTTGCACACTCTTGGCATTCTGTCAACCAGCTTCAGGAGGTAGTCACCTGGAATGCATTTCAATAAACAGGTGTGCCTTGTTAAAAGTAAAGTTGTGGAATTGCTTTCCTTCTTAATGCGTTTGAGCCAATCAGTTGTGTTGTGACAAGGTAGAGGTGGTATACAGAAGATAGCCCCTATTTGGTAAAAGACCAAAAGACTTCCCCCCCCCTCTCCCAATCTCCTCCTCCCTTCTCTCCTCCTCCTCCCTCCTCCTCTAAGAATGGGACAGTAGTGTCTGCGGCTGCAGCAGGATCAGATTCTGTTGGTGATTTAGTGGCTGTGTCGCTACACTGGCGGCAGGAGAGGGATTACAGCGTGACTCTTATCTCTTCACATGCCACACGTACTCACTTTTACACCCAGCTCTCCAGCTCTCCAGCCATCCCTCATCCTCCTAGCCTCATCCCCTATTCCCTACTCCTCCTCTTCTACTGGATAGGCAGCAGGAGGATGCTACTCTCAGTGTGAGTTGTTACACAGGTTGCACGTGTGTGTGTGTGTGAGTGTGTGTGTGTGTGTGTGTGTGTGTGTGTGTGTGTGTGTGTGTGTGCGTGCGTGCGTACGTGCGTGCGAGCGTGCGTGTGCGGGCATGCGTGACAGCCAAGCCATTTGCAGTCCATGTTTCTTAAATGAGGTGTGATTTTAGTTTCATAACATTCATAATGATGTGTAGACCTACACTCTCACTCTCAAGTCTGTCTTTAACAAGCTCCAGTGGCGAACTGTGACTATTGGACCTAGGCCTTCAGTGGGGGGAAGAAATCTTCATCACTTAATTATATCTAGCTTTAATGCAGGCGTAGCAATTCTTTTTGATGACATCATTAAATAATCAAACCGGCCTGAGCCACGCATCGGGCTGTCAGTCACACGCCCGGCACGGAATAATACGACCGGCAACAACAACCACTTAAACAACCTGTGGAAGCCTATGTGTCACGAGTTGCTAAGCCAGAACCCAGAAGCAGACCAGGACAAGGTAAGTTGAAACGAAGGTGAGTGTTTATTACAAATTCAAGAGTGATGCTGAATAATCCAGGGAACAGAGCGGGCGGCGTTGATTAGTTGTTGGGGGTGCAGTGGTTGATCCCATCCTGGGTCGGCAGCCGCCGACCACCAGGCAGAGGTTGGATGAAGGTTCCGGACGGGTGACTGCAGATGGAACAAAACGGGGGTAAGTAAGCAACAAACCAACAAGGTGCAAAAACAACAAAACTAACGCTAGGCTCTAAGACTGATACTCTGGTAAACCTACTGTTCATGGCTAACGATCCGGCAGGGAATGGATGTTAGGCCAGAGCCTAAGAAGGGTGATGATCAGGACCAGGTGTGCAGATTGCTGATGGGATGCAGGTGCGGAAATCAAGAGAGCTCCCCCGAGCGTTCCCGAACCCTCGGGAAACTGGAGATCACGAACAGAAAAACTAGTCACCAGACAGGACCCGACTCAGACTGCCGGGATCGTTACAGTACCCCCTCCGACGAACGCCACCGGGCGGACTCCCGGAGCGCCAGGATGGAGGCGGTAGAAGTCACTGATGAGGTCAGCATCTAGGACCTGTCGCCGCGGAATCCAACTCCTCTCTTCAGGACCATACCCCTCCCAGTCCACGAGATACTGGAAACCCCGGCCCCGCCGTCTGGAATCCATGATGCGACGCACCGTGTAGGCAGGACCACCTCCGATCATCCGAGGAGGAGGAGGAGGCGGAGGAGGCAACAGAGGACTGAGGAAAACAGGCTTGAGGCAGGAGACATGAAAGGTGGGATGGACTCTGAGCGTCCTCGGGAGTTTGAGTCGAACTGCCACCGGATTGATCACCTTCTCCACCACAAACGGACCAATGAACTTCGGTAACAACTTCCTAGACTCAGTCCGTAACGGAAGATCCCGTGTGGCCAACCAGACCCTATCTCCGATGGAATAGGTGGGAGCGGGGATCCGGCGACGATTCGCCTGGAGCTGATACCGGTCCGAAACTCTAAGGAGTGCCTTTCTGGCCCGATGCCAGGTCCGGTGGCAACGACGAATATGGGCCTGAACAGAAGGCACTGAGAGCTCCTTCTCCTGAGAAGGGAACAGGGGAGGTTGGTAGCCATACAGGCACTGGAAGGGAGACATCCCAGTGGCAGATGTAGGGAGAGTATTGTGGGCATACTCAACCCAAGGCAACTGAGAGACCCAGGAGGTGGGGTTGGAAGAGACCAGGCAGTGTAGCGTGGATTCCATCTTCTGGTTGGCTCTCTCCGCCTGACCATTGGATTGGGGTGAAAACCAGATGTGAGACTGACTGTAGCTCCAATGGCCAAACAGAAGGACTTCCAGACAGCAGAGGTAAACTGAGGGCCACGGTCGGAAACGATATCACTGGGCAAACCGTGGACCCTGAAAACCTCCCTAACCAGGATCTCGGACGTCTCCGAGGCAGAGGGAAGCTTGGCAATAGGCACAAAGTGGGCGAACTTGCTGAATCTGTCCACGATAGTCAGAACGACCCGTGTTCCCCTCAGAAGCGGGCAACCCAGTGACGAAGTCCAGGGCCAGATGCGACCATGGTCGCCGGGGAATAGGAAGGGGGTGAAGTAGTCCAGAGCTGGGCCGATTGGTACTCTTATTCTGCGCACACACTGGACAGGCAGCAACAAAACCCCGAGTATCCTCGGCCATGGCAGGCCACCAAAAACGTCTGCGAAGAAACGCCATTGTCCGAGCCACGCCAGGGTGACAAGCCATCTTGCTGGCGTGGGACCATTTGAGGACAGCAGGACGAACCGACTCAGGCACAAACAACCGACCGGGTGGACCGTTACCGGGACCGGGCTGAGTCCGAAGGGCCGCCAGCACCTCCTCCTCAATCTTCCACATAACTGCTCCCACGACGCAGTTCCGGGGAGAATTGTCTCGGTCTTGGACCCACTCTCCTCCGTCTTGGAGAACATCCGGGACAAGGCGTCCCGCCTTGCCGTTCTTAGATCCAGGTCGGAACGTCAGGGAAAACTTGAATCGTCCGAAAAACAACGCCCACCTGGCCTGACGGGAGTTGAGACGTTTAGCCGATTGCACGTAAGCAAGATTCTTGTGGTCAGTCCAGACAATAAACGGTTGCTCCGCCCCTCCAACCAGTGGCGCCACTCCTCCAAGGCAAGTTTCACCGCGAGAAGCTCCCCGGTTACCCACATCGTAATTCCTCTCCGCAGGCGAAAGGCGACGAGAGTAGTAGGCGCAGGGATGGAGTTTACTGTCCGTGGAGCATCGCTGCGACAGGATGGCGCCAACTCCCACATCAGACGCGGCCCACTTCAACGACGAACTGACGGGCCGTGTCCGGTTGAGAGAGAATCGGTGCGTTGGTGAATCGCCTCTTCAAATCCAGAAACGCTCGATCCGCCTCCGGATTCCACTTGAAGGTCCTGATACTGGAAGTCAAGGCAGTTAACGGAGCGGCCACACGGCTGTAATCCCGGATGAATCTGCGGTAGAAATTCGCAAACCCCAAAAATCTCTGGAGCTGCAATCTCGTACCGGGCTGGGCCCATTCCAGAACCGCTCTAACCTTCTCCTGGTCCATCCTAATCTCTCCCCTGGAGATGATGTACCCGAGAAAGGATGTCGTGTGGGCGTGAAACTCGCACTTCTCGGCCTTCACGAACAGGCGATTCTCCAACAATCGCTGCAGAACCTGCCGGACATGCTGGACGTGGTCGGAAGGTTCCTTCGAGAAGATCAGAATGTCATCCAGGTAAACAAACACAAAGAGACCGATCATATCTCTCAGGACGTCGTTCACCATACTCTGGAATACCGCTGGAGCATTGGTCAGTCCAAACGGCATCACCTGATACTCGAAGTGACCCATCGGTGTATTGAAACCCGTCAACCACTCGTCCCCCTCTCTGATCCGGACCATGTGATACGCATTGCGTAGGTCTAGCTTGGTGAACACCGTAGCACCCTGTAAGGAGTCGAAGGCAGAACTCATCAAGGGCAGGGGATACTTGTTCTTGACCGTGATGTCATTCAACCCCCGATAATCAATACACGGTCGAAGAGAGCCATCCTTCTTACCCACAAAGAAGAATCCTGCCCCCAGGGGTGATGACGAGGGACGAACGAGACCAGTAGCTAGGGACTCCTTGATGTAGGTCTCCAAAGCCTCACGTTCAGGTCGGGAGATACTGTATAACCTTCCCTTGGGGTAGACAGCTCCAGGGAACAGGTTGATGGCACAATCATATGGTCGGTGGGGAGGGGAGTGACAGAGCCTTCTGCTTACTGAACACTTCCCCAAATCGTGATATGTCTCGGGAACCAGGGACAAATCTGGGGGTTTAGCCTCAATCACCTGACTGGGAACCGAATGGGGGCAGGCAGTCTTGAGACAGTTAGCATGACAATCAAGGCTCCAACTCGTTACCTTGCCCGTCACCCAATCGAACGTGGGATTGTGTTCCTTCAGCCAGGGGTATCCAAGGACCAGAGGAACATGGGAAGACGGCAGAATGAAGAATGAAATCATCTCAGAATGATTCCCCGACAACCGCATCTTAACCGGTTCAGTCCTCATCGTGATACGTGCCAGACTACTGCCGTTCAGAGTGGTAGCTTCAATGGCTTCCGGCAATTGCTCCTTGGAAAGCCCCAGCTGTTCCACCAACTCGGCATCTAGAAAGCTTCCGCCGGCACCTGAATCGATAAAAGCGTTAATCGCTAAGCTCTGATTCCTGTTCATAAGGGTAGCCGGGAAACGGGGTCTGACAGAGGTATTGAGAGGTCGAAACTGGCTCGCTAAAAGTCCTCCCAACTTTAGCGAGCCGCGCAGTTTGACGACCCGACTGGAACCTGAGAAGCTGATCGGTTGGACGGAACCCATTGCTTCTCCCCTCCTTCGCTCTCGGACTCGATTATCCACCCGAATAGACAAGGCTACCAAGCTGTCCAGGTCACTAGGCTCCGGATAGGAGATCAACTCATCCTTGAGCTGCTCCGACAGACCCTGGTAAAAGGCCGCTTGCAGAGCCTCCTCATTCCACCCACTCTCCACAGCCAACGTCTTGAACTCGATCACGAAGTCGGCCACGCTGCGAGTTCCTTGGCGAAGCGAAAACAGGCGCCTAGCTGCGTCCCTCCTCGGACGGAATGGTCGAAGAGCTTCCTCATCTCGGCCGTGAACCCCTGGTATGAAGCCATGCAGGGATCCTGTCGTTCCCAAACGGCTGAAGCCCACTCCAGCGCTCGACCACGCAGCAACTCAATCACAAAGGCTATCCTAGCCTTGTCTGTGGCATAAGAGTAGGGCTGTAGATCGAACACTAATCCACACTGCATAAGGAAGGAACGGCATCTTCCCAGCTCCCCCTCATATTTATCCGGCGTCGGAACCTTGGGCTCACGGAAGGACACAGCTTCAGAAGCGGCAGGCGAGATGGGTGAAACCGGTAGTGGATCCTCCACCGGACACTTGCGTTGGTTCTGGACCTCCGTCAGACCGGTAGAAAGGTTCCGAACTGACAACGCGATCTCCTGTAGTACCGTGCTAGGATGGCCCAACATCTTCTCCTGCTGGGTAATGGCATGGCGAACAGAGTCCAGGTCCGCTGGGTTCATTACTGGCCGGATCGTTCTGTCACGAGTTGCTAAGCCAGAACCCAGAAGCAGACCAGGACAAGGTAAGTTGAAACGAAGGTGAGTGTTTATTACAAATTCAAGAGTGATGCTGAATAATCCAGGGAACAGAGCGGGCGGCGTTGATTAGTTGTTGGGGGTGCAGTGGTTGATCCCATCCTGGGTCGGCAGCCGCCGACCACCAGGCAGAGGTTGGATGAAGGTTCCGGACGGGTGACTGCAGATGGAACAAAACGGGGGTAAGTAAGCAACAAACCAACAAGGTGCAAAAACAACAAAACTAACGCTAGGCTCTAAGACTGATACTCTGGTAAACCTACTGTTCATGGCTAACGATCCGGCAGGGAATGGATGTTAGGCCAGAGCCTAAGAAGGGTGATGATCAGGACCAGGTGTGCAGATTGCTGATGGGATGCAGGTGCGGAAATCAAGAGAGCTCCCCGGAGCGTTCCCGAACCCTCGGGAAACTGGAGATCACGAACAGAAAAACTAGTCACCAGACAGGACCCGACTCAGACTGCCGGGATCGTTACACTATGTTATGATGAGTTTCTGGTATGAAGAAGTTCAGGATGTAAGAGAGTAGTCGACACTCAGCTGGAAGTTTGATTTACATTTATTTCAGTACTGGATCATATAATAAGACGAACGTGCTTTGCCTCTTATCATATGACTGACTTACATAGACTCTCTCTCAGCCTATATAGTGCTCTTCCAACCTACTTTTATCCTTCCCAGCTGCTAACTATTACTAGCTGCCACTCACTTCCTACATATCATTCCTTTCCTTGGTGTCATATCTCACCCTAGCCAGGCCATTCCATCACGCACAAATCCTAAGATTAGCACTAGTGGCCCCCAATCTATCTTGGCACACCGACCCTCTGCTCCTCACTCTTGTTACCACTAACACATGGTGTGTCCTTATCCTCTCCACATACAGCTTATGAGTTGCACATACATTAATGAATATTGTATAACAAATCATCATATCAGCCTAACACCATCAACAGTGACACATCAAAGGTGACAGGCTCGTAGCGCTGAAAGGACAGCAACCCTAGTCTGTGTAGGAGAGAACACTTTTTGTAAAACACATAGACAAGGCCAATAGAGAGCAGTCACACACAGCATACTGTTAAAAGCAACACATTCATAATAAGCCAGTAGGTCCCAATCATAAGAATACAAAAACACAACCATTAAGCATTTCCAAATCGGAATTTACAACTATTATTTCCCATTGCAAACATCTTTATCGTGTTCAGCACACAAAGTAACCGGTGATCTAAAGCTTAAACGCAACAATGTTTCACACAGATTATTTTCAAATAGTTTTTTGCAAGCGAGCTGCAAAAAACAGTGCCACTCACCAAATGATGATCGTTTGAACCTTAAAGTTAGACTCAGAGAAATGACGTTGCCACGAGCAGCACTGTAGATATTGCGATGAGCGAGATGCAAGACTTCGCTCTCACACAGTCACACACAGTATCTGCGCATGATCATGGGTTCGCTTCACGCTGTCAGAGCATGTTAGGTACAGGACCAAGACAGCTGAGAAGTTTAGCCTCGCCCTTCAACACTCTTAGTTGTTGTGGAAATTGAGCAACTATGCTGTTTCCTTTATGCACCTATGTGATATCACTGAGTCTATCTTTAACTTCTTGTTGAAAGTTAATCTTGAAGGGAGATGTTAACAAATTAGCAAAAACATCCTCCTCGATCACACTACAACCAAACCTAGCTAGACCATGGGAAAACTAGGCTATTGCTCGTGCTCTCAGGAATTACTTTTGTGCCTTTAATATCACGCAAACCTTTTGAATTCGAGAACAAAAATAATGATATTGAAAGCAGAACATCAACCCGGAATTATTGACAGCAAAAAATATATATTGCAAAGAAATTATTTTGAAATGCAAGAACAAATAATTGAAAATGAATGCAAAGAAATAGCTTTCCCCACCACCTGGAGCCAGCAACTAGTGTGGGTCGAATACCAACCCCACCACCTGGAGCCAGCAACTAGTGTGGGTCGAATACCAACCCCACCACCTGGAGCCAGCAACTAGTGTGGGTCGAATACCAACCCCACCACCTGGAGCCAGCAACTAGTGTGGGTCGAATACCAACCCCACCACCTGGAGCCAGCAACTAGTGTGGGTCGAATACCAACCCCACCACCTGGAGCCAGCAACTAGTGTGGGTCGAATACCAACCCCACCACCTGGAGCCAGCAACTAGTGTGGGTCGAATACCAACCCCACCACCTGGAGCCAGCAACTAGTGTGGGTCGAATACGCAACAGAGGAGCCTTGGCCTAGGCTACTGTTGATTGCGAAGATGGAGGCCTTTTTAATTTAAGTAAAACAAAAGTTAGAGGAAAAAGAGTATGCCCATAGAAGCCTACAAGGGGAATTTAATGTAAGTTTTAATATTTAGGGGACTACGATGAGAAGAATGCAGGCTACTGTGCAACTCCCTATTCAGGTAGGATGCAATTTTGGAACTTATATATATAATAATCATTTGTTTGATCATCATTATTGTTATTACTGTATATCATTTTATTATTGTAAGCCTGTTTATTAATCGAAACCAGTTCTTTAAATATGCTAAACCTGTTTTGTTTAAACTTCCGATCTACATTTTCGCTTAGAAATCGATCTGTGGACACCATAGATCGAAATGCATTGAGCGAAAGCCCTGGTTCCCACGGACACAGTAGTATTTTTTCTGAGCCTGTGTAACATACAGTGGGATGTGAAATCTGAAACCACTTGAAGCTGGGATGTCCCTCCTACAGCACATCCAGAGATCAATTTATAGCCATTAATCTAAAGTATTCATAGATTTTAAATAAACAAACACTTTCTGTTTGTCATAGATGGACAAGGCAAGTTCCTAATGAGTTCAAGAAATCAAGCTAAAGCTCTGTGAGACTTTCACAGCAATGGGGGCAGATGTTTTGATCAAGAGAGACCATTAGAAAATATGCACATTTTCTCTAACCCTAAACATACAAATATGCATTTTACAGTTACAAAGAAGGTGAACTCTTATAGTTAGTCATTTTATAATTTGATTATGCTATATTTAGAAAGCATATTAGTCATTTCAAGCATTATTCAGACAGTTTTGTTGAATAGGAAATACATCATATAAAATATTTCATATTTTCATATTTTTATCAAAAGCGACTACACCTCAGCAATTTATAAAACATTTTACAAGAAAGGTGAGACTTTAACCTTTCTTTGAGTATGCAGCATTACTAGTTATTGCTTATGGCCCTCTCATGATAAATAATTACTTTTGGGGATTATGTAGATTACATTTTCGATTACGTTTAGTTACATTTAACTGGTTAATTCGGTTGAGACATTTTCATTGACTAAATTAAACTCGATCTGTCTTTTTAATTGTGTACTCCATATTTAGTTTAAGATAGGTTATAAGTAGGTCTGTTGTCAAATATATAACATTAGCCTATTTCTGTCATTTGTTGGGTATGGTAGGCAGTTGTCTTTATTGGTAATTACTGAAATATAGCCTATTCAAAAGTTTTGTGAAGATTTAAACCAGTTCGCAAGTGTTCGGCCATTTTCTTTGGCCAATTGTAATGCTGTTTTTGTTGCAATATATGTTCCCTATGAAAATGGCTTGATTTACTTTTGATATTACCCTAATAAAATTTAGAAACTTTTGTGAAGGTTTGGTGTGGTGTGGCTATTATTAAGCTTTAGCTACTGCAATCCTATATGAAGGCAGTGTGCACCAGCGCTCCAACTGACTCCAGTTGAACTTGAGGTGAGGAAGAATGTTTCAGGCCTACCAGAGTTACTACTATAATCTAACAATATAAAGCTTATCTTTATACAACATTTTCTGATCGAAAATGTACGAATTAGCCTCCTTCTGTATATCTACAGTTGAAGTCGGAAGTTTACATACACCTTAGCCAAATACATTTAAACTCAGTTTTTCACAATTCCTGACATTTAATCCTAGTCAAAATTCCCTATTTTAGGTCAGTTATGATCACCACTTTATTTTAAGAATGTGAAATGTCAGAATAATAGTAGAGAGAAGGATTTATTTCAGCTTTTATTTCTTTCATCACATTCCCAGTGGGTCAGACGTTTACATACGCTCAATTAGTATTTGGTAGCATTGCCTTTAAATTGTCTAACTTGGGTCATATGTTTTGGGTAGCCTTCCACAAGCTTCCCACAATAAGTTGGGTGAATTTTGGCCCATTCCTCCTGACAGAGCTGATGTAACTGAGTCAGGGTTGTAGGCCTCCTTGCTCGCACACGATTTTTCAGTTCTTCCCCACACATTTTCTATAGGATTGAGGTCAGGGCTTTGTGATGGCCACTCCAATACCTTGACTTTGTTGTCCTTAAGCCATTTTGCCACAACTTTGGAAGTATGCTTGGGGTCATTGTCCATTTGGAAGACCCATTTGCAACCAAGCTTTAACTTCCTGACTGATGTCTTGAGATGTTGCTTCAATATATCCACATAATTTTCCTTCCTCATGATGCCATCTATTTTGTGAAGTGCACCAGTCCCTCCTGCAGCAAAGCACCCCCACAGCACGATGCTGCCACCCCCGTGCTTCAAGGATGGGATGGTGTTCTTCGGCTTGCAAGAACTCCCTTTTTCCTCCAAACATAACGATGGTCATTATGGCCAAACAGTTCTATTATTGTTTAATCAGACTAGTGGACATTTCTCCAAAAAGTACGATCTTTGTCCCCATGTGCAGTTGCAAACCGTAGTCTGGCTTTTTTATGGCGGTTTTGGAGCAGTGGCTTCTTCCTTGCTGAGCGGCCTTTCAGGTTATGTTGATATAGGACTCGTTTTACTGTGGATATAGATACTTTTGTACCTGTTTCCTCCAGCATCTTCACAAGGTCCTTTGCTGTTGTTCTGGGATTGATTTTCACTTTTCGCACCAAAGTACGTTAATCTCTAGGAGACAGAACACGTCTCCTTCCTGAGCGGTATGACGGCTGTGTGGTCCCATGGTGTTTATACTTGCGTACTATTGTTTGTATAGATGAACGTGGTACCTTCAGGCATTTGGAAATTGCGGTCTACAAAAAAATTTCTGAGGTCTTGGCTGATTTCTTTTGATTTTCCCATGATGTCAAGCAAAGAGGCACTGAGGTTGAAGGTAGGCCTTGAAATACAGCCACAGGTACATCTCCAATTGACTCAAATGATGTCAATTAGCCTATTAGAAGCTTCTAAAGCCATGACATCATTTTCTGGAATTTTCCAAGCTGTTTAAAGGCACAGTCAACTTAGTGTATGTAAACCTCTGACCCACTGGAATTATGATACAGTGAATTATAAGTGAAATAATCTGTCTGTAAACAATTGTTGGAAAAATTACTTGTGTCATGCACAATGTAGATGTCCTAAACGACTTGCCAAAACTATAGTTTGTAAACAAGAAATTTGTGGAGTGGTTGAAAAACAAGTTTGAATGACTCCAACCTAAGTGTATGTAAACTTCCGACTTCAAATGTATATCTGTATAGCAGACAGAGTAGCCATCTGACATAAAGAAATGCATGTCGGAACCATAGCATGCCGTGGGCATTTCTATCTCTCTCTCTGTCGCTCTGGGGATAGGCCTACACTTCTCTTCCTTTGTATATATAGGCTATATGTTTTTAAATATTAATACCATACAGTGGACACCTAAGCTTATAGGCCTGTGCATGCAATGCCCTGATCCATTTAGTGCTGAAATCTCAGACAGCTGAACCATGGAATGGACAGTTATTGTTTTAGGAGTCGCCTAAAAAACAATAAAAACAATTGGCTATATAGTTTTGCATATGCTACACATCGAAACAAAAGGAATAGTGTTTTTGTAATTTGTTATAGGCTGTTTTTAAGGACACGTGAATGTGGCTAATTTGGCCAATATCCCTCGTTTAATGATGGCGCAGACTGCGCCTAGTCGGATCTGAATGCATATGGATGTCCGGTAAATTTCTCAAATGTCCGATCAATTAAAATCTTCCCGGTCACATTGTGGAAACCCTGAAAAGTTTTTTTTGCCAATTTTAGAATATTTGCATGGAAACGTATAGACACCCTTAGGACTGTGGCAAGTGCGCTAGTCCAGTGTCACTTTGATTATGCCTGCACATCATGGTTCACCAGCAGCCCCAAACATCTAAATAATACGCTACAGACTAGGTTTGAATATTTTCCTGGTATTTTACAAATGTTCCATCCAGACAATAATCACTTTTCTCCCTGGTAACCCTGTATTTCGACCCTGTATACAGTGGGGAAAAAAAGTATTTAGTCAGCCACCAATTGTGCAAGTTCTCCCACTTAAAAAGATGAGAGAGGCCTGTAATTTTCATCATAGGTACACGTCAGCTATTACAGACAAAATGAGAAAAAAAAATCCAGAAAATCACATTGAAGGATTTTTAATGAATTTATTTGCAAATTATGGTGGAAAATAAGTATTTGGTCATCTACAAACAGGCAAGATTTCTGGCTCTCACAGACCTGTAACTTCTTCTTTAAGAGGCTCCTGAACAGCTAATCATGGCTACCCGGACTATTTGCACTGCCCCCCCACCCCATCCTTTTTACGCTGCTGCTACTCTGTTAAGTATTTATGCATAGTCACTTTAACTCTACCCACATGTACATATTACCTCAACTACCTCAACTAGCCGGTGCCCCCGCACATTGACTCTGCACCGTTACCCCCCTGTATATATAGCCTCCCTACTGTCACTTTATTTTACTTCTGCTCTTTGTTTTTCTCAACACTTTTTTTTTGTTGTTGTTTTATTCTTACTTTTTTTGTTTAAAATAAACGCACTGTTGGTTAAGGGCTGTAAGTAAGCATTTCACTGTAATGTCTGCACTTGTTGTATTCGGCGCATGTGACCAATAAAATTTGATTTGATTTGATTTGTCCTCCACTCGTTACCTGTATTAATGGCACCTGTTTGAACTTGTTATCAGTATAAAAGACACCTGTCCACAACCTCAAACAGTCACACTCCAAACTCCACTATGGCCAAGACCAAAGAGCTGTCAAAGGACACCAGAAACAAAATTGTAGACCTGCACCAGGCTGGGAAGACTGAATCTGCAATAGGTAAGCAGCTTTGTTTGAAGAAATCAACTGTGGGAGCAATTATTAGGAGATGGAAGACATACAAGACCACTGATAATCTCCCTTGACCTGGGGCTCCACGCAAGATCTCACCCCGTGGGGTCAAAATGATCACAAGAATGGTGAACAAAAATCCCAGAACCACACAGGGGGACCTAGTGAATGACCTGCAGAGAGCTGGGACCAAAGTAACCAAGCCTACCATCAGTAACACACTACGCCGCCAGGGACTCAAATCCTGCAGTGCAAGACGTGTCCCCCTGCTTAAGCCAGTACATGTCCAGGCCTGTCTGAAGTTTGCTAGAGTGCATTTGGATGATCCAGAAGAGGATTGGGAGAATGTCAGATGAAACCAAAATATAACTTTTTGGTAAAAACTCAACTCGTCGTGTTTGGAAGACAAAGAATGCTGAGTTGCATCCAAAGAACACCATACCTACTGTGAAGCATGGGGGTGGAAACATCATGCTTTGGGGCTGTTTTTCTACAAAGGGACCAGGACGACTGATCCGTGTAAAGGAAAGAATGAATGGGGCCATGTACCGTGAGATTTTGAGTGAAAACCTCCTTCCATCAGCAAGGGCATTGAAGATGAAACGTGGCTGGGTCTTTCAGCATGACAATGATCCCAAACACACCGCCCGGCAACGAAGGAGTGGCTTCGTAAGAAGCATTTCAAGGTTCTGGAGTGGCCTAGCCAGTCTCCTGATCTCAACCCCATTGAAAATCTTTGGAGGGGAGTTGAAAGTCTGTGTTGCCCAGCGACAGCCCCAAAACGTCACTGCTCTAGAGGAGATCTGCATGGAGGAATGGGCCAAAATAGCAGCAACAGTGTGTGAAAACCTTGTGAAGACTTACAGAAAACGTTTGACCTGTGTCATTGCCAACAAAGGGTATATAACAAAGTATTGAGAAACGTTTGTTATTGACCAAATACTTATTTTCCACCATAATTTGCAAATAAATTCATTAAAAATCCTACAATGTGATTTTCTGGATTTTTTTTTCTCATTTTGTCTGTCATAGTTGACGTGTACCTATGATGAAAATTACAGGCCTCTCTCATCTTTTTAAGTGGGAGAACTTGCACAATTGGTGGCTGACTAAATACTTTTTTTCCCCACTGTAAGTCTGATGCTACCTGAGCCTGATGAGGCATACATTACCCCCTAAAGTTGATGTCCGCGCACGGACAATTAGCATAATAAAAAAATCCCTACTAAATTCCCCACCAAATCAGTTTAAAGTAGAGATTTCTGTCTATTTTGCATTGGATACGTCTCAATCCACTGCATCTGCCTATGTCGCACTTCTGCATCTACGGTGAAAGGCGACAGAGCTAGAGCGGTGTTTGTCAGACCATGAGACATCCTGTGAATCAGTTTTCTCACAAAATCATCTGTATTGCCGAACAGTTTGGCCTACAAAGTGTCAGGAGACTTCTGAGGGCCTAGCCAACGGCTGACTTAGCTAGCTCGATTTTTCTACCCAGAGACCACCAAAAAAAATCCTTGAATGGATCTATTCTCTTTAGTGTTAACCCTTCCCTTTCCGTCACAAACAGAAGAGATGAAATCAGAAAAACATTTAAATTATAGAAAAGATGAAAGAAATGTAAATTAAATGTAAATAAAAATAATGAATCATTTTATAAATCTTAAGGTCTTCTCTGAAGATGTAGAAGGCCTTTACCCACTGACAAGCGCCATAGACACATTCAGTATAGAGAGCAATAGTTATGCCGTCTTTTTGTAGACACCAACTCCGCCATGACTTGTTGGCCAAAGTCTATGGGGACATCGGTGGGGGTTTTGGAGAGGTTTTGGATAAACACTGAAAATAGAGTATGTGGTAAACATAAGGTCTGAGGTTAACACAGGCTTTGGAGATCGTATAATGTCACTTTTTGTGAATTTTGAAGCATTTATGTAATCAAAACAACCACATAAAGCACATAAACGCTTCATAATTCATAAAGGTCATGTTAACTGACTTACAGTGGGGAGAACAAGTATTTGATACACTGCCGATTTTGCAGGTTTTCCTACTTACAAAGCATGTAGAGGTCTGTAATTTTTATCATACGTACACTTCAACTGTGAGAGACGGAATCTAAAACAAAAATCCAGAAAATCACATTGTATGATTTTTAAGTAATTCATTTGCATTTTATTGCATGACATAAGTATTTGATCACCTACCAACCAGTAAGAATTCCGGCTCTCACAGCCCTGTTAGTTTTTCTTTAAGAAGCCCTCCTGTTCTCCACTCATTACCTGTATTAACTGCACCTGTTTGAACTTGTTACCTGTATAAAAGACACCTGTCCACACACTCAATCAAACAGACTCCAACCTCTCCACAATGGCCAAGACCAGAGAGCTGTGTAAGGACATCAGGGATAAAATTGTAGACCTGCACAAGGCTGGGATGGGCTACAGGACAATAGGCAAGCAGCTTTGTGAGAAGGCAACAACTGTTGGCGCAATTATTTGAAAATGGAAGAAGTTCAAGATGACGGTCAATCATCCTCGGTCTGGGGCTCCATGCAAGATCTCACCTCATGGGGCATCAATGATCATGAGGAAGGTGATGGATCAGCCCAGAACTACACGGCAGGACCTGGTCAATGACCTGAAGAGAGCTGGGACCACAGTCTCAAAGAAAACCATTAGTAATACACTACACCGTCATGGATTAAAATCCTGCAGCACACGCAAGGTCCCCCTGCTCAAGCCAGCGCATGTCCAGGCACGTCTGAAGTTTGCTAATGACCATCTGGATGATCCAGAGGAGGAATGGGAGAAGGTCATGTGGTCTGATGAGACAAAAATAGAGCTTTTTGGTCTAAACTCCACTCGCCGTGTTTGGAGGAAAAAGAAGGATGAGGACAACCCCAAGAACACCATCCCAACCATGAAGCATGGAGGTGGAAACATCATTCTTTGGGGATGCTTTTCTGCAAAGGGGACAGGACGACTGCACCATATTGAGGGGAGGATGGATGGGGCCATGTATCGCGAGATCTTGGCCAACAACCTCCTTCCCTCAGTAAGAGCATTGAAGATGGGTCGTGGCTGGGTCTTCCAGCATGACAACAACCCGAAACACACAGCCAGGGCAACTAAGGAGTGGCTCCGTAAGAAGCATCTCACGGTCATGGAGTGGCCTAGCCAGTGTCCAGACCTGAACCCATAGAACATCTTTGGAGGGAGCTGAAAGTCCGTATTGCCCAGCGACAGCCCCGAAACCTGAAGGATCTGGAGAAGGTCTGTATGGAGGAGTGGGCCAAAATCCCTGCTGCAGTGTGTGCAAACCTGGTCAAGACCTACAGGAAACGTATGATCTCTGTAATTGCAAACAAAGGTTTCTGTACCAAATATTAAGTTCTGCTTTTCTGATGTATCAAATACTTATGTCATGCAATAAAATGCAAATTAATTACTTAAAAATCATACAATGTGATTTTCTGGATTTTTGTTTTAGATTCCGGTACACAGTTGAAGTGTACCTATGATAAAAATTACAGACCACTACATGCTTTGTAAGTAGGAAAACCTGCAAAATCGGCAGTGTATCAAATACTTGTTCTCCCCACTGTATATTATCTCCTAGAACAAAACGTACAAGATCTCCTAAGCGTGTGTTAACCTCAGACCTTATTTTCGGTATATCCCAAAACCCCATTCTTTCCCTATTCATTTCCCTCATAGGAATGGCTGAATGAACCAGAGGTAAGGAAAAAGCAATTTATCAAGCAATAATTTTGCTATGACTATCTGGGAGAGGTCTGAGTGGGGAGGGGGAAACTGAAAACTAGCTGTTATTGGCAGAGAGGTTTGGAACTTATTCCTTATTGGTGATGTCACCAGGCAGGCCAAAGCTCCATCCTACCAAAATAAGCAGAAATTTGAGGCAGTCTTTTCAAACAGCTCTTACACTAAAAGGCCATTATCATAATTTTCACAATTTCACAGTATTATTCCAACCTCATAGTGTGGAAATATATATAAAACACAGGACAATCATGTTTGTGACTGCACTGGGCCTTTAATATTAAAATGGAATTAGCAGCACCATTCACATTATTCACACACTGTCCCACTTCTAGATGGATTCACGTTGTGACATTTCCAAATGACTCACAATGGCCCCAGAAGCTTTAAGATGGGCAAATTCTCCATCTAGGCTCGTCTCTGGGTTCGACCGTCTGACAACGAGATTTCGAAGATGCTTTGAAATGACAAACGACATCGTCAGACAGCAGTGAACCAGATCAGATGGGCTTTGCCGCCATTTAAAAACAGTCATGGGAGGGCATCCCAAGTGGCTCAGTGGTCTAAGGCACTGCATTGCAGTGATTGGGAGTCCCATAGGGCAGCACACAATTGGCCCAGCGTTGTCTGTGTTAGGGGAGGGTTTGGCCGGGGGGGAGGGTTTGGCCGGGGGGGAGGGTTTGGCCGGGGGGGAGGGTTTGGCCGGGGGGGAGGGTTTGGCCGGGGGGGAGGGTTTGGCCGGGGGGGAGGGGCTTTACGTGGCTCATCGTGCTCTAGCGATTCCTTGTGGTGGGCCGGGCACCTGCAGGCTGATCTCAGTCGTCAGTTGAACAGTGTTTCCTCTGACACATTGGTGCAGCTAGCGGGCGGGTGTTAAGAAGCACGGTTTGGCGGGTCATGTTTCAACCTTCGCCTCCCGAGCCTGTTGGGGAGTTGCAGCGATGAGAAACTGTTCTGGAGGGGTGAGGACCAGCTAGATGGAGCCGAAAGCTGTTGTGTGTCACTTTACCAGTCGTTCTTCTCTTTTAGCCAATCACGCTGTGGAAACATCTGCTGTTTTCTACACTGCTTCTGTGAAGTTCACACAGTTTATTTCAGTTATTTATGAACACATAACATAACCACACTGCCATCTTCCCCCTTCCATTCCATCTCATAAGCCCATTTACCTGTATACAGTGTCTCTCTCTGTCTGTTTGTCCAGAGGGAATGAGTGATGAAGAGGGAGGGAGAGAATAAGGCAAGGAGGGAGGGATGGCGAGAAAGAAGCAGGGACTGCATCGCAGTGCTAGCTGTGCCACTAGAGATCCTGGTTCGAATCCAGGCTCTGTCGTAGCCGGCCGCGACCGGGAGACCCATGGGGCGGCGCACAATTGGCCCAGCGTCGTCCAGGGTAGGGGAGGGAATGGCCGGCAGGGGATGTAGCTCAGTTGGTAGAGCATGGCGTTTGCAACGCCAGGGTTGTGGGTTCGATAAAAATAATGTATGCGCTAACTGTAAGTCGCTCTGGATAAGAGTGTCTGCTAAATGACTAAAATGTAAATGTAAATGAGTGAATGAGGAAGGAAAAGAGAGGAAGAGAGGGAAGGTTTACAGAGGATGTTTCAGGAAGTAGTGAAGGCCGTATTCCCTCTTCATCCACTCTTCTGTAATTAAGGTGTCACTCTGTGACATTTCAATAAATATGTGATGAGCTCAGACTCTTCTGTGTCTGCTGGAAACACCATCCTTCTCCGTGCACTGCAGACAGAGAGAGAGAGAGAGAGAGAGAGAGAGAGAGAGAGAGAGGAGGAGAGAGGGAGATGGGGAGGGAGGGAGGGAGGTAGAAAGAGACATAATGGAGAGATAAAGAGAAAGAGACAGGCAGAGGGAAAGGAAATATAGGTGGTATTCAGATATAGAGAAAGGTATAGATTACCTGGAAGTAGAGGGGAGCTGCAAGAAAATCATAATAAGTAGTTTAATTGTTTGATTTATGAGGAAAGAAAGACAAAGACTAAGAAGACAGAGAGAGAGACAACTGAGACCAACTGGCAATAAAACTTAATGAAAAGACTGTAAATAGAGAAACAAGGACACTTCCTTTATTCCACATTGACTAAGAGAACAAGCCTGCCAATCCACCTTTTTCAGCATTCCTTTTGAATTTGCGTTGCCTACCCTTACGGGAAAAAAAAACACATGAATTTCACATGTGTGAAATGTGTTAACATTTGTGATCTCCTATCATCTCATATGATCACATGTGATTTAATGTGAAGTTAATGTGAGAGCATGTAACAACATGTGAAGCAACATGTGACAATATGTGAAGCAACATCTGATAATATAAAACTACACGTGACAATATGTGTGAACACATGTGATCTCCTATCCCTGTTCTCTCCTCTCCGCACAGGCTACACAAACGCCTCACACCGCGTGGCTGCTGCCTCTCTAACCTGGTGGTCCCTGCACGCACCACACACCTGGAGTTCCAGGTCTCAGGCAGCCTCTGGAACTGCCGTTCTGCTGCCAACAAGGCTGACTTCATCCCAGCCTATGCTACCCTCCAGTCCCTCGACTTCCTGGCGCTGACGGAAACATGGATTACCACTGAAAACACTGCTACTCCTACTGCTCTCTCCTCGTCTGACCATGTGTTCTCGCATACCCCGAGAGCATCTGGTCAGAGGGGTGGTGGCACAGGAATCCTCATCTCTCCCAAGTGGTCATTCTCAATTTTTCCCCTAACCCATCTGTCTATCTCCTCATTTGAATTCCACGCTGTCACAGTCACTAGCCCATTTAAGCTTAATATCCTTGTCATCTATCGCCCTCCAGGTTCCCTTGGAGAGTTCATCAATGAGCTTGACGCCTTGATAAGTTCCTTTCCTGAGGATGGCTCACCCCTCACAGTTTTGGGGGATTTCAACCTCCCTACGTCTACATTTGACTCATTTCTCTCTGCCTCCTTCTTTCCACTTCTCTCCTCTTTTGACCTCACCCTCTCACCGTCCCCCCCTACTCACAAGGCAGGCAATACGCTTGACTTCATCTTTACTAGATGTTGCTCTTCTACTAATCTCACTGCAACTCCCCTCCATGTCTCCGACCACTACTTTGTATCCTTTTCTCTCTCGCTCTCCTCCAACACTACTCACTCTGCCCCTACACAGATGGTAGCAGCGCCGCACGGCAACCTTCGCTCTCTCTCCCACTACTCTCTCCTCTTCCATCCTATCATCTCTTCCCTCTGCTGAATCCTTCTCCCTCCAATCTCCTGATTCTGCCTCCTCAACCCCTCCTCTCCTCCCCTTTCTGCATCCTTTGACTCCCTGTGTCCCCTATCCTCCCGGCCGGCTCGGTCCTCCCCTCCAGCTCCGTGGCTTGATGACTCATTGCGAGCTCACAGAACAGAGCTCCGGGCAGCTGAGCGGAAATGGAAGAAAACTAAACTCCCTGCCGACCTGGCATCTTTTCACTCCCTCCTCTCTACATTTTCTTCATCTGTTTCTGCTGCTAAGGCCACTTTCTACCACTCTAAATTCCAAGCATCTGCCTCTAACCCTAGGAAGCTCTTTGCCACATTCTCCTCACTGCTGAATCCTCCCCCCCCCCCCCACCCCCACCCCTCCTCCCTCTCTGTGGATGACTTCGTCAACCACTTTGAAAAGAAGGTTGACGACATCCGATCCTCGTTTGTTAAGTCTAATGACACTGCTGGTCCTGCTCACACTGCCCTACCCTATGCTTTGACTTCTTTCTCCCCTCTCTCTCCAGATAGAATCTTGCGACTTGTGACTGCAGGCCGCCCAACAACCTGCCCGCTTGACCCCATCCCCTCCTCTCTTCTCCAGACCATCTCCGGTGACCTTCTCCCCCTACCTCACCTCGCTGATCAACTCATCCTTGACCGCTGGCTATGTCCCTTCCGTCTTCAAGAGAGCGAGAGTTGCACCCCTTCTCAAAAAACCAACACTCGATCCCACTGATGTCAACAACTACAGACCAGTATCCCTTCTTTCTTTTCTTTCCAAAACTATTGAGCGTGCCGTCTTTAGCCAACTCTCTTGCTATCTCTCTCAGAATGACCTTCTTGATCCAAACCAGTCAGGTTTCAGGACTGGTCATTCAACTGAGACTGCTCTTCTCTGTGTCACGGAGGCTCTCCGCACTGCTAAAGCTAACTCTCTCTCCTCTGCTCTTGT
Organism: Coregonus clupeaformis; assembly: GCF_020615455.1. Classification (NCBI taxonomy): domain Eukaryota; kingdom Metazoa; phylum Chordata; class Actinopteri; order Salmoniformes; family Salmonidae; genus Coregonus; species Coregonus clupeaformis. Next base: position 59,982,400 of record NC_059211.1, on the reverse strand, counting down.
CCTTCTAGACCTGTCTGCTGCCTTTGATACTGTGAACCATCAGATCCTCCTCTCCACCCTCTCCGAGCTGGGCATCACCGGCGCGGCTCACTCCTGGATTGCGTCCTACCTGACCGGTCGCTCCTACCAAGTGGCGTGGCGAGAAGCTGTCTCCGCACCACGTGCTCTCACCACTGGTGTCCCCCAGGGCTCAGTTCTAGGCCCTCTCCTTTTTTCCCTATACACCAAGTCACTTGGCTCTGTCATATCCTCACATGGCCTCTCCTATCATTGCTACGCTGACGATACACAACTAATCTTCTCCTTTCCCCCTTCTGATAACCAGGTGGCGAATCGCATCTCTGCATGTCTGGCAGACATATCAGTATGGATGACGGATCACCACCTCAAGCTGAACCCTGGCAAGACGGAGCTGCTCTTCCTCCCGGGGAAGGACTGCCCGCTCCATGATCTCGCCATCACGGTTGACAACTCCGTTGTGTCCTCCTCCCAGAGTGCGAAGAGCCTTGGCGTGACCCTAGACAACACCCTGTCGCTTTCTCCGCTAACATCAAGACGGTGACCCGATCCTGCAGGTTCATGCTCTACAACATTCGGAGAGTACGACCCTGCCTTACACAGGAAGCGGCACAGGTCCTAATCCAGGCACTTGTCATCTCCCATCTGGATTACTGCAACTCGCTGTTGGCTGGGCTCCCTGCCTGTGCCATTAAACCCCTACAACTCGTCCAGAATGCCGCAGCCCGTCTGGTGTTCAACCTTCCCAAGTTCTCTCACGTCACCCCCCTCCTCCACACACTCCACTGGCTTCCAGTTGAAGCTTGCATCCGTTACAAGACCATGGTGCTTGCCTATGGAGCTGTGAGGGGAACGGCACCTCCGTACCTTCAGGCTCTGATCAGTCCCTACACCCAAACGAGGGCATTGCGTTCATCCACCTCTGGCCTGCTGGCTCCCCTTCCTCTGCGGAAGCATAGTTCCCGCTCAGCCCAGTCAAAACTGTTCGCTGCTCTGGCACCCCAATGGTGGAACAAGCTCCCTCACAACGCCAGGACAGCGGAGTCACTCACCACCTTCCGGAGACATTTGAAACCCCACCTCTTTAAGGAATACCTGGGATAGGATAAAGTAATCCTTCTACACCCCCCAAAAAAAAACAAAAAAAAAAACATGTAAAGTGGTTATCCCACTGGCTATAGGGTGAATGCACCAATTTGTAAGTCGCTCTGGATAAGAGCGTCTGCTAAATGACGTAAATGTAAATGTAAATCTCGTATCATCTCATGTGATCACGTGATTTAATGTGAAGTTAATGTGATAGCATGTGACAACATGTGAAGCAACATGTGACAATATGTGAAGCAACATCTGATAACATAAAACTACACATGTGACAACATTTGAGCACATGTGAGAGCATGATCTCATGTGAAATAAATGTGACAACATGGGGATGCAAAATTTCAACATCTGATAGCATGACACTACACATGTGAAAACCCAGGTGTCACATGTCATTTAGAATATTTTACTTTCAAAGGCATAATTTACATTAATTCAATTAAAACTGTCATGGTCCCCTGCAGGTTTTGTCTAGTTCCGGTTTGTTCCAGGGACGTCTCCAAGGACGTTTTTAGGACGTTCTTAGAACGTTTTGCCATGGTCCCCTGGAAGTTTTTGTCTAGTCATGGTGAAAATATGGTAAATCTACAACTAGTTACTTTATTTATTACAGCTACATTCCGGTGTTAATGGACAATATGCTGCTGTATGCTGATTACATTTCTGCACTTTGCCTAAAATTGCAGTAAAAATAAAGTAAATGCATTTATATTCAACAACTTGAAGGTGTTATTTCTATAAAATGCTGTATTCTGATTTCAAATACAGTAAAATATCATACTTTGATCACAATTGGGACTCAGCCTTAAATGGGATTTGAATTCATAAACTCTTGGTCACTAGCAACCTGAAATAGCGTGGTTATATATATATGTACAGTACCAGTCAAAAGTTTGGACACACCTACTCATTCAATAATTTTTCCTTATTTTTACAATTTTCTACATAACGAAGACATCAAAACTATGAAATAACACATATGGAATCATGTACTAACCAAAAAAGTGTTAAACAAAACAGATTGGCTCAAATGCATTAAGAAGGAAAGCAATTCCACAAATTAACTTTTAACAAGGCACACCTGTTAATTGAAATGCATTCCAGGTGACTACCTCATGAAGCTGGTTGAGAGAATGCCAAGCGTGTGCAAAGCTGTCATCAAGGCAAAGGGTGGCTACTTTGAAGAATCTCAAATATATTTTGATTCGTTTAACACTTTTTTGGTTACTACATCATTCCATATGTGTTATTTCATAGTGTTGATGTCTTCACTATTATTCTACAATGTAGAAAATAGTAAAAATAAAGAAAAACCCTTGAATGAGTAGGTGTGTCCAAACTTTTGACTGGTACTGTACATTTGTGCCAACCGTCAGTGGAAGTGTTGTAACAGTTTAAGTGTTTGAAGTAGAGCACCTCCTTTAAAACTGTCTGTTCTGCAAACTTTGTAAGAGGATGTGTCAGTAATGAGCTGCCCTGTGAAGAGGTTATTGTGCAATTTCTAGTAAATTAATGGCGACTTGTTGCCAGAAGTTACTGTAAGTTAGTCATTTCTACACAATAAACTAATTGTCAGTAGTGATGGGGAAACAAGTCTTCCTGAAGCATTGAGGGTTTCCAGCCAATTGTGTCGGAAAGCATTACTCAGAGCTTTATTATCCGTTCACGATGCACATTAGTGACATCTGCTGGTCAGCAATAAATAGCAACATATGATTATTGAATATACTTTTTTTTCTCCCTCTATTGATTTTATCAAAACTCTGTGGTGCAGCGGTAAGTCAATGGCTTTAATAGCTTACAGTCTGTTGGCTTGCCAGGTTCACATCTTCATCATGCTTCCCTTTTTTGCATTCAAGTTTACTCTTTTTCTAAAAACATAATCTATGGCATTATTTAGGATGCTTAAAACAGAAGCTTATACTGTACTAAATAAAACAAATGATTTGAACAACAGTGCAGAAAGTGTGGTTTCACATAAAACTGTGTACAGGATTTGACCTCACCCTCACATCCCTGAACGTGCCAAAATGTCCAACTGTACCTGCTAAGCTACCAGTCAGGTGTAATTGCATGTAAAAAAGCCTAACTAGATGTATAAGTACAGCATCCAGTAGAGGTTGGCGTTTGAAAGCAGCTTAATCGAAGAAAGCACCGGAACCACAACGAAATCAGTGAGATCTCGTATTTTTGCAACGCACGGTTTGAAAAAGTACATGATCAAACGAAGCTTCGGACGTCATTGTTGACGTACTTCTGATAAAGTGATACACGCATTGGCACACTGATTCGAAGTGCTTAGCGATTTCAACACATGCCTCAGAGCTCCAGTATCAAACTTAACATCACTACTTGTCAGTAAGTTATTGTAAAAGTCACAATAACTTACTAGAAAAAGTTTCCAGTAACCTACAGGACACTAGCTGCCACTAGCAATCTTCCCAGTAACCTACTTTACCTTCACTGACATTTCTGTTGACAACATGCACATCACTTGCTGATTGGAAGCATACTGTAACAGTGGAAGCCTATCAGAAGATTGCAGGTGTGGCTTATTCGAGGCATGGCTTCAACTAGCTATTTTTGGTCTCCCATAAGAGGGAATGTCATACCAGTTAATTTGATCTGTTCATTAGCATTCAACTTTTACACTGTCAGTTCTAAAGTGTTGTTAAAGGCTGACATAATTGGATGTGATGCTGAAGAACCATGTTATATTTTACACCTATTCACTGTGCAACTATAATGTTAACTTTCCTACCAGTCCATCAGGTCAGTGATAGAGTACCTACAGTTACCATGAATTTTACAATAACCCACATCTAACTAGTTGACAGTAAATTGTTAACAATCAAACACTATTAATTTCCTGTGTAGCATGTGCCATTAAGCTACTGGAAAACCGAAAGTAACCTCTCTCAACAGTACAGCTCTTGACTGTCACAAGTCCTCACAAAAATTACAAAACTGACAAATTCAAAAGAGGTGCTAAATTGTCATCAACATAATGATAAAACCACTTAAACTGGTACAACATTTCCACTGACGGTTGGCACAAATACAACATATTTTAGACCATGCCCCCAAATATGCAAATAAACACCCGCATGCACATTTCCGCAACCTACATTTCAAAGTGCACTGTTGATTGTATCTAACGGCCCTGCTACACTACAGCCATCGGGTGTTGTGGGAATGCTTCCTTTCAAATCAATGAAAGCTGCTATACTACCCGTGTTGCACTCGCATTGTGTCATATACAATGGCAGCATCCAAGCTCAAGAATCGCTGAGGTAAACATTTGTATGGCTGACGCACATGTTTATTCTACATTATCTTGTGAATTGAAATAATGAGAAATTAAGTTGATTTTGGTTGCATATGGCCTCCACTAGACACCACTGGCTATTTTACAAAGATTTATGAAGTCAAGAAGCTACTAACTAGCAGAAACTTTAGCTAGCTAGCTACATTGACTATGTTCACAATGTAAACAAAAGCAACATGTGTAATTCGAGGATAGTTTAGTACAACCACTAGCAACAATAAATAAAAAACTGGACCAAAGCTATTGTACTTACGCGTAATCTATGAATATTGTACAGTACAGTAGGGGAAAATAGAATAAAGATGCTCTTCCACTCTGCTCCTCTGCTCTCAAAACAATGCGTCTGTGTAGCAGGTAGAACGTCACATTGACACGACGCTGCTGGAAAACCAATGCGACGCTTATAGTGGAGCTGAAGTGTTATGCTGCGTTCGTAACCAAGTGGGAACTTACCACATGCGACTTGGAAAAATCAACTTGAACGGCCCTCCAACTGGTAATTACTAGTGGGAAACGTATCTATCATCCCTCAGCTCCAACTTCTCCCACATGCTGACCTCTGATGTAAGGAAATGACATCGGCAGTAAAATGTAACAACAAAACATTCTTTATAAAAAAGCAATCTATTAATTTGGTTTAGTTTACAGTTGATGCAGCTTGTTGGCCATTAGCCAATTGGCGTTTCCTAATGATTTCAAAGCTTGTGAACGCATCCAACTGGTATTTATGACTTCACAACTGGTAAATTCGCACCTCCCACATGGTAATGAACGCAGCTTTATATTTAATATATTGATTAGAAAAATGAACCATTATACTAGATTATCCCCACATGTATCTTTGTAGTACTTAAGTAAAAATACTTTGAAGTACTACTTAAGTAGTTTTTTGGGGTATCTGTACTTAACTTTTTTTATTTAAAGTTTTATTACATTTTCTTGTTTTTTTTATCAACAAACAAAACACATTCCACATTCACAGATGTAAATGATAATATAATAAATACATAATTTCAAAAAACATTTCAAAAAACATTTTTTTTGCAGCAGCAGCACTATCTGTGATCGTGTTAGCTATTTCAAGCATTAGCTGAGACAACAAGCAAATAATTAGTTTTTACAGCACCTTACACAACATGTATATACACACATTTCCTTAATCCCCCCATTCACTCTGTCCAATTTGAAATATAGTTGAGTAGTGGAGACCAGTGTCTATCAAACCTGGGCTGTCTCTTGCGGAGGTCATAAGTTAGCTTTTCAAGAGGAAGAAAGTCAATAATCTGTTCAATCCACATTTTAAATGTAGGAGACTATTTATATTTTGGAAATGTTTTACTTTTACTTCACTACATTCCGGAAGAAAATGATGTACTTTTTACTCCATACATTTTCCCTGACACCCAAAACTACTCGTTACATTTTGTTTGCTTGGCAGGACAGGAAAATTGTCAAATTCCCGCACTTATCAAAAGAACATCCCTTGTCATCCCTACTGCCTCTGAACTGGCGGACTCACTAAACATACATGCTTTGTTTGTAAATGATGTCTGAGTGTTGGAGGTTTTTTTTTATGGTGCCGTCTGTTTTGCTTAATATAAGGAATTTGAAATTATTTATATTTTAGCAATTACATTTACTTTTGATACTTAAGTACAGTGGGGAGAACAAGTATTTGATACACTGACGATTTTGCAGGTTTTCCTACTTACAAAGCATGTAGAGGTCTGTAATTGTTATCATAAGTACACTTCAACTGTGAGAGACTGAATCTAAAACAAAAATCCAGAAAATCACATTGTATGATTTGTAAGTAATTAATTTGCATTTTATTGCATGACATAAGTATTTGATCACCTACCAACCAGTAAGAATTCCGGCTCTCACAGACCTGTTAGTTTTTCTTTAAGAAGCCCTCCTGTTCTCCACTCATTACCTGTATTAACTGCACTTGTTTGAACTCGTTACCTGTATAAAAGACACCTATCCACACACTCAATCAAACAGACTCCAACCTCTCCACAATGGCCAAGACCAGACAGCTGTGTAAGGACATCAGGGATAAAATTGTAGACCTGCACAAGGCTGGGATGGGCTACAGGACAATAGGCTAGCAGCTTGGTGAGAAGGCAACAACTGTTGGTGCAATTATTAGAAAATGGAAGAAGTTCAAGATGACGGTCAATCACCCTCGGTCTGGGGCTCCATGCAAGATCTCACCTCGTGGGGCATCAATGATCATGAAGATGGTGAGGGATCAGCCCAGAACTACACGGCCGGACCTGGTCAATGACCTGAAGAGAGCTGGGACCACAGTCTCAAAGAAAACCATTAGTAACACACTACGCCGTCATGGATTAAAATCCTGCAGCGCACGCATGGTCCCCCTGCTCAAGCCAGCGCATGTCCAGGCCCGTCTGAAGTTTGCCAATGACCATCTGGATGATCCAGAGGAGGAATGGGAGAAGGTCATGTGGTCTGATGAGACAAAAATAGAGCTTTTTGGTCTAAACTCCACTCGCCGTGTTTGGAGGAAGAAGAAGGATGAGTACAACCCCAAGAACACCATCCCAACCGTGAAGCGTGAAGGTGGAAACATCATTCTTTGGGGATGCTTTTCTGCAAATGGGACAAGACGACTGCACCGTATTGAGGGGAGGATGGATGGGGCCATGTATTGCGAGATCTTGGCCAACAACCTCCTTCCCTCAGTAAGAGCATTGAAGATGGGTCGTGGCTGGGTCTTCCAGCATGACAACGATCCGAAACACACAGCCAGGGCAACTAAGGAGTCGCTTCGTAAGAAGCACCTCAAGGTCCTGGAGTGGCCTAGCCAGTCTCCAGACCTGAACCCAATAGAAAATCTTTGGAGGGAGCTGAAAGTCCGTATTGCCCAGCGACAGCCCCGAAACCTGAAGGATCTGGAGAAGGTCTGTATGGAGGAGTGGGCCAAAATCCCTGCTGCAGTGTGTGCAAACCTGGTCAAGACCTACAGGAAACATATGATCTCTGTAATTGCAAACAAAGGTTTCTGTACCAAATATTAAGTTCTGCTTTTCTAATGTATCAAATACTTATGTCATGCAATAAAATGCAAATGAATTACTTAAAAATCATACAATGTGATTTTCTGGATTTTTGTTTTACATTCCGTCTCTCACAGTTGAAGTGTACGTATGATAAAAATTACAGACCTCTACATGCTTTGTAAGTAGGAAAACCTGCAAAATCGGCAGTGTATCAAATACTTGTTCTCCCCACTGTATATTTAAAACCAAATACTTAGAGACGTTTACTCAAGTAGTATTTTACTGGGTGACTTTCACTATACCTGGGTCATTTTCTATGAAGGTATATTTACTTTTACTCAAGTATGGCAATTGGGTACTTTTTCCTCCACTCTAGAAATGTTACATGTGAAATCATGTGATTTTTCCATAAGGGCACTTGCGTACTAAGTCACTTTGGATAAAAGCAAATGTTTAATTGATAACACAGTTAGAAAACGAATATATTGTCAGCCTGTCTTTTTAATGTGGCCATTCACACAAGATAGTTCCTGAACTGCCTGACTTGACCCCAGTCCAGACCGAGAGAGACTACATGCACATGATTCCCCTGGAGAGAGAGAGAGAGAGAGAGAGAGAGAGAGAGAGAGAGAGAGAGAGAGAGAGAGAGAGAGAGAGAGAGAGAGAGAGAGAGAGAGAGAGAGAGAGAGAGAGAGAGAGAGAGAGAGAGAGATGAAAGATGAGAGAGAGAGGGAGAGAGGGAGAGAGAGAGAGAGAGAGCTCAAAGACATTGCTCCTGCATTTTTAACAAAAATATAGATTTAGAGTTAGATAAAGTAGGATTTTTTTGGCAGGGACATATCAGGATGCTACCCTCCACAACATAACCTTTATTCCAAACCAAAACTCCAAACCTACAACCTGATTTTGGACGGAATTACCTGGAAAGCTTTCTACTACCAAGGATTACTATTCTCAAACTATACAGCAAATGCTCTGGAAAACAAACAGAAACCTGAAAACACCATCCAACCTGGAACTGAGTGAGTAATGTTTAGTATGAAGCTATTTTTCACTTTCAAAAACCAAGAAGAAAAATTCATTACAATGATATATTTTATATTATATGGACTGAATTCTAAGGCTACCAAGCTTAAGCTTGCTACAAAGAGATACAATTTCAATTAGCACTGACGTGTGAAGTGAGAGGTGTCAAAGCCCTTGAGCCCAACAATGGCAGGAGAGTCGTACAGTCTACCCCAACTAGAGGCCTTAGAAGAGGCCTTAGAAGCACCCCCACTGTTCAGAGGTCATTAAAATACAGTACCCTCTGAATGTAAAAAACGACAAGACACGAAAAGAGTACAAATTGAAACTTCTTTTTGGGGAAGCACGAGACACTTTTTGCTGATTTGTATAAAAATGGGAACATAAGCAACCTTATCTTCCACACAGACCATCCCCTGGCATGGCACAGTGCTATACTAGCACACTACCCCTCTGTTAAGAGGGGGTGTTAGCGACGGGTGGAAACTCAGGATACTGGACAACGAGGACTCTGAGTCGTCTAATATTAATCTCTATAAATCTGGAACCGTTTTGGTTCAAGGCAACACCAAACAGTTCCAGCTGGACTTTCACCTAATCAAAGAAATAGCTCAGCAGGAGAAGCTGTCCCTTGAGAAAGATACCCCTACCCCGAGCGGGTCAGACCAGACCTCTTCATTAAATAACCCCACAGAGCAACCCCCAAGCAGAAACTCAACTTCCCAGCACAGAGTACTACTCCCTCATTGAAATGAAGGATAAATTCACCCAGCTGGAGGTAAGGCAGGTGGAGCTGGAACAGCAGGTGAACACACTCCAGTCAGCACAGACCCAGACAACAGTCCAGCACAACAACACCCCCTTAACTAGACCTGGAGAGCTGCAGGTGGAGAGAGACATGTCTGCACTCTGGACTGTGGTGAGACAACATCAACAGGAGAAAGAGCAGGAGCAGGAGAAGAACAGAGCACTAGAGGAGAGGATCAGAGTGCTGGAGGAGAAGGTGAGAACGATGACGGGTGACATTGAAAAACCCATTAGAGAACAGCCCACCTCAGATCCTGGCCAAAGTCTCGACACCGCAGCAGAACAGTACACCCTAGACCCTGACCATAGCCTCGACATCACACCCAGACAAACAAATGAAGAACCCCAAGCCCTGGGGACCCCAACCCCTCTGAGCAACCCCCAGTCAGACACCCTGATAGCCCTCATGACGACTCCCCCACACCCACTGAGGACATACACAAGCCACAGATTGTACTCCTTATGGACTCAAACGGGAAATACATACAAGAAAATAAACTTTTTCCAAAACACACAGTGTCTAAACTCTGGTGTCCAAATACCCAGCGCGCCCTAGACCTTCTGTCTAAGGACCGACTAGGATCACCCAGCCACATAATAATACACACAGGCACAAACGACCTGAGAACACAGCAGGAAAGGGGTGGCCACATCACTCAAGGGCGTGATAGAAAAAGCTTCTTCTACTTTCCCCAACGCACAAGTGGTTATCTCAACCCTGTTACCACGAAAAGACTTCCACCCTGCTACCATACAGCGGGTAAACGCAAGTATTTCCCGTGACTGTGCATCAAAACCAAATGTCTTCCTGGCCCACCACTCCACCCTGGACGTGAACAGCCTTTACGACCAGGTCCACCTATACAAGGCAGCAGTGCCCACCTTCGCCCGGACCCTAAAGGATATCGCCCTCAACCGCAGACCCAACACCTCACACAGGAGCAACAGATCAACAGACACCCCGCCCAGACCAGCGAGACACTCTCCCAGACCTGCGGGACCCCCCCAGGACCTACACATAGAGGACCCCCGCAGAGAGGACCTACATCCAGACCACAGCACCATCAACCACATCTACACCCCCACCCCCACCAATTAACTCCCCCCAAGTCAACCATGCCCACACCCCATTTAGGCCCCTCAGATCAGACCTATGCCCCTCCTACCCACCCCAAGCCCCCCACTCCCACAAAGAGGGCCTCAACATGAAAGTCACACATACGCCCAGGCCGTGAGCAGGCAAACAGGCCCAACACCCACTCTTACACTAGCCCAAGCCAATGGCATGTACCAGATGCTCAGCAGGCTCTGCTCACAATTACTGGCCTGAGGCCAAACCACACAACCAACAACATTAGACACTTTATGGAACACAAAGCCTTCACTATTTCATCCTGGAATATCCAAGGCCTGAGGTCATCTGCCTTTGGCCTAAAGAGCAGAAATCTGGACTTCACCAAAGAAATCGGAAATACAGACATTGTCATCCTACAAGAAACATGGTATAGAGGAGACGGACCCACTGGTTGCCCTCTAGGTTACAGAGAGCTGGTAGTCCCATCCACCAAACTACCAGGTGTGAAACAGGGAAGGGACTCAGGGGGTATGCTAATTTGGTATAGAGCAGACCTAACTCACTCTATTAAATTAATCAAAACAGGAACATTTTACATTTGGTTAGAAATTCAAAAGGAAATTATCTCAACTGAGAAAAATTTCCTCCTGTGTGCTACCTATATCCCCCCACTAGAATCCCCATACTTTAATGAAGACAGTTTCTCCATCCTGGAGGGGGAAATCAATAATTTCCAGACCCAGGGACATGTACTAGTCTGTGGCGACCTAAATGCCAGAACTGGACAAGAACCTGACACCCTCAGCACACAGGGGGACAAACACCTACCTGGAGGTGACAGCATTCCCTCCCCCATATGCCCCCCTAGGCACAACTACGACAACATAACCAACAAAAATGGGTCACGACTCCTGCAGCTCTGTCGCACACTGGGTATGCACATAGTCAATGGTAGGCTTCGAGGGGACTCCTATGGAAGGTACACCTATAGCTCATCTCTTGGCAGTAGTACTGTAGACTACTTTATCACTGACCTCAACCCAGAGTCTCTCAGAGCGTTCACAGTCAGCCCACTGACACCCCTATCAGACCACAGCAAAATCACAGTCTACTTGAACAGAGCAATACTCAATCATGAGGCATCAAAGCCAAAAGAACTGAATAATATTAAGAAATGCTATGGATGGAAGGAAAGTAGTGTTGAAACCTACCAAAAAACAATTAGGAAACAACAAATTCAATCCATTCTAGACAACTTCCTGGACAAAACGTTCCACTGTAATAGTGAAGGTGTAAACTTGGCAGTAGAAAACCTAAACAGTATATTTGACCTCTCAGCTTCCCTATCAAATCTAAAAATCTCTAACAGAAAACCAAAGAAAAGTAATAACAGTGATAAATGGTTTGATGAAGAATGCAAAAACCCTAAGAAAGAAATTGAGAAACCTATCCAACCAAAAACATAGAGACCCAGAAAACCTGAGCCTACGCCTTCACTATGGTGAATCACTAAAACAATACAGAAATACACTACGGAAAAGAAGGAACAGCATGTCAGAAATCAGCTCAATGTAACTGAAGAATCCATAGACTCTAACCACTTCTGGGAAAATTGGAAAACACTAAACAAACAACAACACGAAGAGCTATCTATCCAAAACGGAGATGTATGGGTAAACCACTTCTCCAATCTTTTTGGCCCTATAACAGAGAACAAACAGCAAAAAAATATACATGATCAAATGCAAATCTTAGAATCAACTATTAAAGACTACCAGAACCCACTGGATTCTCCAATTACATTGAATGAACTACAGGATAAAATACAAAACCTCCAACCCAAAAAGTCCTGTGGTGTTGATGGTATCCTCAATGAAATGATAAAATATACAGACCACAAATTTCAATTAGCTATACTTAAACTCTTTAACATCATCCTTAGCTCTGGCATCTTCCCCAACATCTGGAACCAAGGACTGATCACCCCAATCCACAAAAAGTGGAGACAAATTTGACCCCAATAACTACCGTGGGATATGCGTCAACAGCAACCTTGGGAAAATCCTCTGCATTATCATTAACAGCAGACTAGTTCATTTCCTCAGTGAAAACAATGTACTGAGCAAATGTCAAATTGGCTTTTTACCAAACTACCGTACGACAGACCACGTATTCACCCTGCACACCCTAATTGACAAACAAACAAACCAAAACAAAGGCAAAGTCTTCTCATGCTTTGTTGATTTCAAAAAAGCTTTTGACTCAATTTGGCATGAGGGTCTGCTATACAAATTGATGGAAAGTGGGGTTGGGGGAAAAACATACGACATTATAAAATCCATGTACACAAAACAACAAGTGTGCGGTTAAAATTGGCAAAAAACACACACATTTCTTTCCACAGGGCCGTGGGGTGAGACAGGGATGCAGTTTAAGCCCCACCCTCTTCAACATATATACAACGAATTGGCGAGGGCACTAGAAAAGTCTGCAGCACCCGGCCTCACCCTACTAGAATCTGAAGTCAAATGTCTTCAGTTTGCTGACGATCTGGTGCTTCTGTCACCAACCAAGGAGGGCCTACAGCAGCACCTAGATCTTCTGCACAGATTCTGTCAGACCTGGGCCCTGACAGTAAATCTCAGTAAGACAAAAATAATGGTGTTCCAAAAAAGGTCCAGTTGCCAGGACCACAAATACAAATTCCATCTAGACACCGTTGCCCTAGAGCACACAAAAAACTATACATACCTCGGCCTAAACATCAGCGCCACAGGTAACTTCCACAAAGCTGTGAACGATCTGAGAGACAAGGCAAGAAGGGCCTTCTATGCCATCAAAAGGAACATAAAATTTGACATACCAATTAGGATCTGGCTAAAAATACTTGAATCAGTTATAGAACCCATTGCCCTTTATGGTTCTGAGGTCTGGGGTCCGCTCACCAACCAAGAATTCACAAAATGGGACAAACACCAAATTGAGACTCTGCATGCAGAATTCTGCAAAAACATCCTCCGTGTACAACGTAAAACACCAAATAATGCATGCAGAGCAGAATTAGGCCAATACCCGCTAATTATCAAAATCCAGAAAAGAGCCGTTAAATTCTATAACCACTTAAAAGGAAGCGATTCCCAAACCTTCCATAACAAAGCCATCACCTACAGAGAGATGAACTTGGAGAAGAGTCCCCTAAGTAAGCTTGTCCTGGGGCTCTGTTCACAAACACAAACAGACCCCACACAGCCCCAGGACAACAACAACAACAACACAACTAGACCCAACCAAATCATGAGAAAACAAAAAGAGAATTACTTGACACATTAGAAAGAACAAACAAAAAAACAGAGCAAACTAGAATGCTATTTGGCCCTAAACAGAGAGTACACAGTGGCAGAATACTTGACCACTGTGACTGACCCAAACTTAAGGAAAGCTTTGACTATGTACAGACTCAGTGAGCATAGCCTTGCTATTGAGAAAGGCCGCCGTAGGCAGACCTGGCTCTCAAGAGAAGACAGGCTATGTGCACACTGCCCACAAAATGAGGTGGAAACTGAGCTGCACTTCCTAACCTCCTGCCAAATGTATGACCATATTAGAGACACATATTTCCCTCAGATTACAGCGATCCATAAAAAATTCGAAAACAAACCCAATTTTGATAAACTCCCTTATCTACTGGGTGAAAAACCACAGTGTGCCATCACAGCTGCAAGATTTGTGACCTGTTGCCACAAGAAAAGGGCAACCAGTGAAGAACAAACACCATTGTAAATACAACCCATATTTATGTTTATTTATTTTCCCATTTGTACTTTAACTATTTGCACATTGTTACAACACTGTATATATACATAATATGACATTTGAAATGTCTTTATTCTTTTGAAACTTCTGAGTGTAATGTTTACTGTTAATATTTATTGTTTATTTCACTTTTGTTTACTATCTACTTCACTTGCTTTGGCAATGTTAACACACGTTTCCCATGCCAATAAAGCCCTTAAATTGAAATTGAAATTGAAATTGAAATTGAAATTGAAATTGAATTGAGAGAGAGAGAGAGACATTATCATCATGCAAAAAACTACCGGTCTCATAGTAATTCACTCTTAATTAACATAAACATGTTAAGCATTTCCAGGACTCCACACATACAAGCTGCTGATGCGCGCCTTCGGAACATTTACATTTAAAAAAGTCAAAAAAATCTATTTAATATACACCATCACAATGAAACCATTATTTATTTTAGTCAGGTCTAAAGAAACATTATGATATGAAGAAAATGTATTTCAGAAGAACAGAATGTGAGTTGGTCTACTGTATGTTATCTGTCTATGTACCATGCCATAGGCTGTAGGCTTGTTCATTTAGCAGACAAGATATGCTTATAAGTCCCGTGCCATTATTTTATATTATTTGATTTAAAAGTGTGAAGAATATAATTGAATTTAGCTGAATAAAATAGAAAGGATCGTATTCCTATTCTGGAGTGAGTGCGCATATGAAGTGGCTATGTTGAGTGTAAAAGCGATAATTTGAAACAGGTCCTATTCGCTAAATTTAGAGTTATTTGGCAACTTTAGTTGGGAATGATACAAACCTTAGAATGTCTTAGAAATCAAGACATATATGGGCTGCATGATGCAACTATAGGCTATTGATGATTTGAGAAAGTCGCAAAAAAAAGCTTGCGCTCTGATCCTTGCACAGCTGTTCTCTCATCAAGTGATCATATTTTCACCCATCAGACTATTTTCAATTTAATCTTCTCTTCACTAATATGTCAAATTAGTTTAGATTTAGAATGGCCCATTATCAAATGGGCAGGAACAATGGCAGTGTTTGGAGGCCGCTCACTTTCCCACCTGTCTGTTTTTCAATGATGGGGGTGGAATACTTTGGTTTTATAGCGGAGCATGTGCTTAATATGAGCAGCTGAGAAATAAATATAAGAACACTTATTTCACTCCATGCTCTCGCTGTGCGACAGGTGATATTCTGGCCAAACTATGTATGCCATGGGTTCTCCAACCCTGTTCCTGCAGCTACCCAGTGCTTAATTTGGGAAACCAAGGGAAATCTGTTCGGGAACATCGATAGTAATATGTTTTCTCAATGAAACATATTTCACTAAACTGTATGGTCAAGAAATAAATGAAGGAGAGAGAGGAGGAGATTGAAACGCATGCACTATAAACCCCAAGGCATCTTTAACTCAAATACTTCTAGTAAGTTGTACTCAAAGTCAATTAAAAGTCACTATTACTTAAAATGTTTATATGGTACTGAATCAAAACTAAATGAGAAGTTACCAACTAAATGTTTGAAAGATATAATAACGAATTAACTTTTTTCCCAGCATGCTCTACTGCAGGTAGATTTTTGGGAATTGTTTTTCATATCTGTGTTTTTGCATGTACTGTACATTAATTGTCTCTGTCGCTAACAAATACAGTCATGGGTGGTAACTCTACAATTCAATTTTAAAAGGCAAGTCACACCGGGAAAGTATTGGAGTTGGACTTAGTGGGACAATAGAGCTGGAGTCCAGAGTGCATAAGAGGAGATTACCATGACTCAACGGCCACGTGGAATTTTACTGTGGTCATGACTCATGACTGCCAGTCTGGCGTTAATACGGTAATTGCAACAGCCATAGGTATCTGTACAATACTTTACTATTTATATTTTTGACAACTTTTACTTCACTACATCCCTAAAGAAAATAATGTACTTTTTACTCTATCCATTTTCCCTGACACCCAAAAGTACTCATTGTATTTTGAATGCTTAGCAGGACAGGAAAATGGTCCAATTCCCGCACTTATCAAGAGAACATCCCTGGTCAACTCTACTTCCTCTTATCCGGTTGACTCACTAAACACACATGCTTTGTTGGTAAATGATGTCTGAGTGTTGGAGCGTGCCCCTGGCTATTTGTAAATAAAATAAAAACAAGAAAATGGTGCCATCTGGTTTGCTTAATATAAGGAATTTACATTCCGTCTCTCACAGTTGAAGTGTACGTATGATAAAAATTACAGACCTCTACATGCTTTGTAAGTAGGAAAACCTGCAAAATCGGCAGTGTATCAAATACTTGTTCTCCCCACTGTATATTTAAAACCAAATACTTAGAGACGTTTACTCAAGTAGTATTTTACTGGGTGACTTTCACTATACCTGGGTCATTTTCTATGAAGGTATATTTACTTTTACTCAAGTATGGCAATTGGGTACTTTTTCCTCCACTCTAGAAATGTTACATGTGAAATCATGTGATTTTTCCATAAGGGCACTTGCGTACTAAGTCACTTTGGATAAAAGCAAATGTTTAATTGATAACACAGTTAGAAAACGAATATATTGTCAGCCTGTCTTTTTAATGTGGCCATTCACACAAGATAGTTCCTGAACTGCCTGACTTGACCCCAGTCCAGACCGAGAGAGACTACATGCACATGATTCCCCTGGAGAGAGAGAGAGAGAGAGAGAGAGAGAGAGAGAGAGAGAGAGAGAGAGAGAGAGAGAGAGAGAGAGAGAGAGAGAGAGAGAGAGAGAGAGAGAGAGAGAGAGAGAGAGAGAGAGAGAGAGAGAGAGAGAGAGATGAAAGATGAGAGAGAGAGGGAGAGAGGGAGAGAGAGAGAGAGAGAGCTCAAAGACATTGCTCCTGCATTTTTAACAAAAAATATAGATTTAGAGTTAGATAAAGTAGGATTTTTTGGCAGGGACATATACAGGATGCTACCCTCCACAACATAACCTTTATTCCAAACCAAAACTCCAAACCTACAACCTGATTTTGGACGGAATTACCTGGAAAGCTTTCTACTACCAAGGATTACTATTCTCAAACTATACAGCAAATGCTCTGGAAAACAAACAGAAACCTGAAAACACCATCCAACCTGGAACTGAGTGAGTAATGTTTAGTATGAAGCTATTTTTCACTTTCAAAAACCAAGAAGAAAAATTCATTACAATGATATATTTTATATTATATGGACTGAATTCTAAGGCTACCAAGCTTAAGCTTGCTACAAAGAGATACAATTTCAATTAGCACTGACGTGTGAAGTGAGAGGTGTCAAAGCCCTTGAGCCCAACAATGGCAGGAGAGTCGTACAGTCTACCCCAACTAGAGGCCTTAGAAGAGGCCTTAGAAGCACCCCCCCACTGTTCAGAGGTCATTAAAATACAGTACCCTCTGAATGTAAAAAACGACAAGACACGAAAAGAGTACAAATTGAAACTTCTTTTGGGGAAGCACGAGACACTTTTTGCTGATTTGTATAAAAATGGGAACATAAGCAACCTTATCTTCCACACAGACCATCCCCTGGCATGGCACAGTGCTATACTAGCACACTACCCCTCTGTTAAGAGGGGGTGTTAGCGACGGGTGGAAACTCAGGATACTGGACAACGAGGACTCTGAGTCGTCTAATATTAATCTCTATAAATCTGGAACCGTTTTGGTTCAAGGCAACACCAAACAGTTCCAGCTGGACTTTCACCTAATCAAAGAAATAGCTCAGCAGGAGAAGCTGTCCCTTGAGAAAGATACCCCTACCCCGAGCGGGTCAGACCAGACCTCTTCATTAAATAACCCCACAGAGCAACCCCAAGCAGAAACTCAACTTCCCAGCACAGAGTACTACTCCCTCATTGAAATGAAGGATAAATTCACCCAGCTGGAGGTAAGGCAGGTGGAGCTGGAACAGCAGGTGAACACACTCCAGTCAGCACAGACCCAGACAACAGTCCAGCACAACAACACCCCCCTTAACTAGACCTGGAGAGCTGCAGGTGGAGAGAGACATGTCTGCACTCTGGACTGTGGTGAGACAACATCAACAGGAGAAAGAGCAGGAGCAGGAGAAGAACAGAGCACTAGAGGAGAGGATCAGAGTGCTGGAGGAGAAGGTGAGAACGATGACGGGTGACATTGAAAAACCCATTAGAGAACAGCCCACCTCAGATCCTGGCCAAAGTCTCGACACCGCAGCAGAACAGTACACCCTAGACCCTGACCATAGCCTCGACATCACACCCAGACAAACAAATGAAGAACCCCAAGCCCTGGGGACCCCAACCCCTCTGAGCAACCCCCCAGTCAGACACCCTGATAGCCCTCATGACGACCCCCCCACACCCACTGAGGACATACACAAGCCACAGATTGTACTCCTTATGGACTCAAACGGGAAATACATACAAGAAAATAAACTTTTTCCAAAACACACAGTGTCTAAACTCTGGTGTCCAAATACCCAGCGCGCCCTAGACCTTCTGTCTAAGGACCGACTAGGATCACCCAGCCACATAATAATACACACAGGCACAAACGACCTGAGAACACAGCAGGAAAGGGTGGCCACATCACTCAAGGGCGTGATAGAAAAAGCTTCTTCTACTTTCCCCAACGCACAAGTGGTTATCTCAACCCCTGTTACCACGAAAAGACTTCCACCCTGCTACCATACAGCGGGTAAACGCAAGTATTTCCCGTGACTGTGCATCAAAACCAAATGTCTTCCTGGCCCACCACTCCACCCTGGACGTGAACAGCCTTTACGACCAGGTCCACCTATACAAGGCAGCAGTGCCCACCTTCGCCCGGACCCTAAAGGATATCGCCCTCAACCGCAGACCCAACACCTCACACAGGAGCAACAGATCAACAGACACCCCGCCCAGACCAGCGAGACACTCTCCCAGACCTGCGGGACCCCCCCCAGGACCTACACATAGAGGACCCCGCAGAGAGGACCTACATCCAGACCACAGCACCATCAACCACATCTACACCCCCCCCCCCAACCAATTAACTCCCCCCAAGTCAACCATGCCCACACCCCATTTAGGCCCCCTCAGATCAGACCTATGCCCCTCCTACCCACCCCAAGCCCCCCACTCCCACAAAGAGGGCCTCAACATGAAAGTCACACATACGCCCAGGCCGTGAGCAGGCAAACAGGCCCAACACCCACTCTTACACTAGCCCAAGCCAATGGCATGTACCAGATGCTCAGCAGGCTCTGCTCACAATTACTGGCCTGAGGCCAAACCACACAACCAACAACATTAGACACTTTATGGAACACAAAGCCTTCACTATTTCATCCTGGAATATCCAAGGCCTGAGGTCATCTGCCTTTGGCCTAAAGAGCAGAAATCTGGACTTCACCAAAGAAATCGGAAATACAGACATTGTCATCCTACAAGAAACATGGTATAGAGGAGACGGACCCACTGGTTGCCCTCTAGGTTACAGAGAGCTGGTAGTCCCATCCACCAAACTACCAGGTGTGAAACAGGGAAGGGACTCAGGGGGTATGCTAATTTGGTATAGAGCAGACCTAACTCACTCTATTAAATTAATCAAAACAGGAACATTTTACATTTGGTTAGAAATTCAAAAGGAAATTATCTCAACTGAGAAAAATTTTCCTCCTGTGTGCTACCTATATCCCCCCACTAGAATCCCCATACTTTAATGAAGACAGTTTCTCCATCCTGGAGGGGGAAATCAATAATTTCCAGACCCAGGGACATGTACTAGTCTGTGGCGACCTAAATGCCAGAACTGGACAAGAACCTGACACCCTCAGCACACAGGGGGACAAACACCTACCTGGAGGTGACAGCATTCCCTCCCCCATATGCCCCCCTAGGCACAACTACGACAACATAACCAACAAAAATGGGTCACGACTCCTGCAGCTCTGTCGCACACTGGGTATGCACATAGTCAATGGTAGGCTTCGAGGGGACTCCTATGGAAGGTACACCTATAGCTCATCTCTTGGCAGTAGTACTGTAGACTACTTTATCACTGACCTCAACCCAGAGTCTCTCAGAGCGTTCACAGTCAGCCCACTGACACCCCTATCAGACCACAGCAAAATCACAGTCTACTTGAACAGAGCAATACTCAATCATGAGGCATCAAAGCCAAAAGAACTGAATAATATTAAGAAATGCTATGGATGGAAGGAAAGTAGTGTTGAAACCTACCAAAAAACAATTAGGAAACAACAAATTCAATCCATTCTAGACAACTTCCTGGACAAAACATTCCACTGTAATAGTGAAGGTGTAAACTTGGCAGTAGAAAACCTAAACAGTATATTTGACCTCTCAGCTTCCCTATCAAATCTAAAAATCTCTAACAGAAAACCAAAGAAAAGTAATAACAGTGATAAATGGTTTGATGAAGAATGCAAAAACCTAAGAAAGAAATTGAGAAACCTATCCAACCAAAAACATAGAGACCCAGAAAACCTGAGCCTACGCCTTCACTATGGTGAATCACTAAAACAATACAGAAATACACTACGGAAAAAGAAGGAACAGCATGTCAGAAATCAGCTCAATGTAACTGAAGAATCCATAGACTCTAACCACTTCTGGGAAAATTGGAAAACACTAAACAAACAACAACACGAAGAGCTATCTATCCAAAACGGAGATGTATGGGTAAACCACTTCTCCAATCTTTTTGGCCCTATAACAGAGAACAAACAGCAAAAAATATACATGATCAAATGCAAATCTTAGAATCAACTATTAAAGACTACCAGAACCCACTGGATTCTCCAATTACATTGAATGAACTACAGGATAAAATACAAACCCTCCAACCCAAAAAGTCCTGTGGTGTTGATGGTATCCTCAATGAAATGATAAAATATACAGACCACAAATTTCAATTAGCTATACTTAAACTCTTTAACATCATCCTTAGCTCTGGCATCTTCCCCAACATCTGGAACCAAGGACTGATCACCCCAATCCACAAAAGTGGAGACAAATTTGACCCCAATAACTACCGTGGGATATGCGTCAACAGCAACCTTGGGAAAATCCTCTGCATTATCATTAACAGCAGACTAGTTCATTTCCTCAGTGAAAACAATGTACTGAGCAAATGTCAAATTGGCTTTTACCAAACTACCGTACGACAGACCACGTATTCACCCTGCACACCCTAATTGACAAACAAACAAACCAAAACAAAGGCAAAGTCTTCTCATGCTTTGTTGATTTCAAAAAGCTTTTGACTCAATTTGGCATGAGGGTCTGCTATACAAATTGATGGAAAGTGGGGTTGGGGGGAAAAACATACGACATTATAAAATCCATGTACACAAACAACAAGTGTGCGGTTAAAATTGGCAAAAAACACACACATTTCTTTCCACAGGGCCGTGGGGTGAGACAGGGATGCAGTTTAAGCCCCACCCTCTTCAACATATATATCAACGAATTGGCGAGGGCACTAGAAAAGTCTGCAGCACCCGGCCTCACCCTACTAGAATCTGAAGTCAAATGTCTTCAGTTTGCTGACGATCTGGTGCTTCTGTCACCAACCAAGGAGGGCCTACAGCAGCACCTAGATCTTCTGCACAGATTCTGTCAGACCTGGGCCCTGACAGTAAATCTCAGTAAGACAAAAATAATGGTGTTCCAAAAAGGTCCAGTTGCCAGGACCACAAATACAAATTCCATCTAGACACCGTTGCCCTAGAGCACACAAAAAACTATACATACCTCGGCCTAAACATCAGCGCCACAGGTAACTTCCACAAAGCTGTGAACGATCTGAGAGACAAGGCAAGAAGGGCCTTCTATGCCATCAAAAGGAACATAAAATTTGACATACCAATTAGGATCTGGCTAAAAATACTTGAATCAGTTATAGAACCCATTGCCCTTTATGGTTCTGAGGTCTGGGGTCCGCTCACCAACCAAGAATTCACAAAATGGGACAAACACCAAATTGAGACTCTGCATGCAGAATTCTGCAAAAACATCCTCCGTGTACAACGTAAAACACCAAATAATGCATGCAGAGCAGAATTAGGCCAATACCCGCTAATTATCAAAATCCAGAAAAGAGCCGTTAAATTCTATAACCACTTAAAAGGAAGCGATTCCCAAACCTTCCATAACAAAGCCATCACCTACAGAGAGATGAACTTGGAGAAGAGTCCCCTAAGTAAGCTTGTCCTGGGGCTCTGTTCACAAACACAAACAGACCCCACACAGCCCCAGGACAACAACAACAACAACACAACTAGACCCAACCAAATCATGAGAAAACAAAAAGAGAATTACTTGACACATTAGAAAGAACAAACAAAAAAACAGAGCAAACTAGAATGCTATTTGGCCCTAAACAGAGAGTACACAGTGGCAGAATACTTGACCACTGTGACTGACCCAAACTTAAGGAAAGCTTTGACTATGTACAGACTCAGTGAGCATAGCCTTGCTATTGAGAAAGGCCGCCGTAGGCAGACCTGGCTCTCAAGAGAAGACAGGCTATGTGCACACTGCCCACAAAATGAGGTGGAAACTGAGCTGCACTTCCTAACCTCCTGCCAAATGTATGACCATATTAGAGACACATATTTCCCTCAGATTACAGCGATCCATAAAAATTCGAAAACAAACCCAATTTTGATAAACTCCCTTATCTACTGGGTGAAAAACCACAGTGTGCCATCACAGCTGCAAGATTTGTGACCTGTTGCCACAAGAAAAGGGCAACCAGTGAAGAACAAACACCATTGTAAATACAACCCATATTTATGTTTATTTATTTTCCCATTTGTACTTTAACTATTTGCACATTGTTACAACACTGTATATATACATAATATGACATTTGAAATGTCTTTATTCTTTTGAAACTTCTGAGTGTAATGTTTACTGTTAATATTTATTGTTTATTTCACTTTTGTTTACTATCTACTTCACTTGCTTTGGCAATGTTAACACACGTTTCCCATGCCAATAAAGCCCTTAAATTGAAATTGAAATTGAAATTGAAATTGAAATTGAAATTGAATTGAGAGAGAGAGAGAGACATTATCATCATGCAAAAAACTACCGGTCTCATAGTAATTCACTCTTAATTAACATAAACATGTTAAGCATTTCCAGGACTCCACACATACAAGCTGCTGATGCGCGCCTTCGGAACATTTACATTTAAAAAAGTCAAAAAAATCTATTTAATATACACCATCACAATGAAACCATTATTTATTTTAGTCAGGTCTAAAGAAACATTATGATATGAAGAAAATGTATTTCAGAAGAACAGAATGTGAGTTGGTCTACTGTATGTTATCTGTCTATGTACCATGCCATAGGCTGTAGGCTTGTTCATTTAGCAGACAAGATATGCTTATAAGTCCCGTGCCATTATTTTATATTATTTGATTTAAAAGTGTGAAGAATATAATTGAATTTAGCTGAATAAAATAGAAAGGATCGTATTCCTATTCTGGAGTGAGTGCGCATATGAAGTGGCTATGTTGAGTGTAAAAGCGATAATTTGAAACAGGTCCTATTCGCTAAATTTAGAGTTATTTGGCAACTTTAGTTGGGAATGATACAAACCTTAGAATGTCTTAGAAATCAAGACATATATGGGCTGCATGATGCAACTATAGGCTATTGATGATTTGAGAAAGTCGCAAAAAAAAGCTTGCGCTCTGATCCTTGCACAGCTGTTCTCTCATCAAGTGATCATATTTTCACCCATCAGACTATTTTCAATTTAATCTTCTCTTCACTAATATGTCAAATTAGTTTAGATTTAGAATGGCCCATTATCAAATGGGCAGGAACAATGGCAGTGTTTGGAGGCCGCTCACTTTCCCACCTGTCTGTTTTTCAATGATGGGGGGTGGAATACTTTGGTTTTATAGCGGAGCATGTGCTTAATATGAGCAGCTGAGAAATAAATATAAGAACACTTATTTCACTCCATGCTCTCGCTGTGCGACAGGTGATATTCTGGCCAAACTATGTATGCCATGGGTTCTCCAACCCTGTTCCTGCAGCTACCCAGTGCTTAATTTGGGAAACCAAGGGAAATCTGTTCGGGAACATCGATAGTAATATGTTTTCTCAATGAAACATATTTCACTAAACTGTATGGTCAAGAAATAAATGAAGGAGAGAGAGGAGGAGATTGAAACGCATGCACTATAAACCCCAAGGCATCTTTAACTCAAATACTTCTAGTAAGTTGTACTCAAAGTCAATTAAAAGTCACTATTACTTAAAATGTTTATATGGTACTGAATCAAAACTAAATGAGAAGTTACCAACTAAATGTTTGAAAGATATAATAACGAATTAACTTTTTTCCCAGCATGCTCTACTGCAGGTAGATTTTTGGGAATTGTTTTTCATATCTGTGTTTTTGCATGTACTGTACATTAATTGTCTCTGTCGCTAACAAATACAGTCATGGGTGGTAACTCTACAATTCAATTTTAAAAGGCAAGTCACACCGGGAAAGTATTGGAGTTGGACTTAGTGGGACAATAGAGCTGGAGTCCAGAGTGCATAAGAGGAGATTACCATGACTCAACGGCCACGTGGAATTTTACTGTGGTCATGACTCATGACTGCCAGTCTGGCGTTAATACGGTAATTGCAACAGCCATAGGTATCTGTACAATACTTTACTATTTATATTTTTGACAACTTTTACTTCACTACATCCCTAAAGAAAATAATGTACTTTTTACTCTATCCATTTTCCCTGACACCCAAAAGTACTCATTGTATTTTGAATGCTTAGCAGGACAGGAAAATGGTCCAATTCCCGCACTTATCAAGAGAACATCCCTGGTCAACTCTACTTCCTCTTATCCGGTTGACTCACTAAACACACATGCTTTGTTGGTAAATGATGTCTGAGTGTTGGAGCGTGCCCCTGGCTATTTGTAAATAAAATAAAAACAAGAAAATGGTGCCATCTGGTTTGCTTAATATAAGGAATTTGAAATGATTTATACTTTTACTTTTTATACTTAAGCATATTTTAGCAATTACATGTACTTTTTATACTTAAGTATATTTCAAACAAAACACTTTTAGACTTTTAGACTTTAACTTTTACTTGAGTCATTTTCTATTAAGGTATCTTCACCTTTACTCAAGTATGACAATTACATACTTTTTCCACCACTGCATTTTGTTCATCCAGACATCTGTGACCCAACATTCTCTTGTTCCCCTCATCAAGCTGCAGGTTCATGCTGAGTGTGACAGCTATCCAACTCTGTTACCAGATGTTGTCTTCTCTACACTTTGACAACGTCTGTGTGTGTGTGTGTGTGTGTGTGTGTGTGTGTGTGTATGTGTGTGTGTGTGTGTGTGTGTGTGTGTGTGTGTGTGTGTGTGTGTGTGTGTGTGTGTGTGTGTGTGTGTGTGTGTGTGTGTGTGTGTGTGTGTGTGTGCGTGTGTGTGTCTGACTCATAACAACACAGTAGTAATACAGTCACCTCAGGGTTTGGGGTGAGGATGAGGGGACTGGAGGATAGCGATTTAGGAGGGGAATCGAGGGATGGAGGGGTAGAGGAGATTAGGGGTTTAGGGAGGGGTGGGGCGTGGCGTGGCGGGGGAAGAAAGGAGAGGGGCCCAAGGCTGAGGGAGAAAAGGTGGAGTTGGAGGAGTATAGATGGGGCAGGGGGGAGTGAGGGTGGGGGGTCTGGAAGACAGGAGTTTAGGGAGGGGGATGGAGGAGGAGTATTGAGGGGTGACTTCTCACTTTCCCATGTAGGGGGCCTCTAACCCTGCTGTGAAGGCCTCTCAAGCAGGCTGGTCAGTGTGTGTGTGTGTTGTGTGTGTGTGTGTCTGTGCGTGCGTGCGTGTGTGTCTGTGCGTGCGTGCGTGTGTGCATGCAGTGGCAGACTTACTATTAGGCAGAAGAAGTAATTGCCTCAGGCCTCATATCATCAAGGGGCCTCATGAGCTAGGCATAATACAAAATAAATAATACTAGTAATCTTATTTTTTTATAATTTAATAACATTAAAAGGTAATAAATTTGTATCGATAAATTATATGTCCCTTTCAGTGGCGGCTCCTGAAATAATTTTCAGGAGGGGCAAGTTTTCTGATGATTTAGGTGACCTACACACATTTAAAAAAAGATATGTCCAGCAACAACATGAAGACAGGGGCAGCATATAAGTCAATACCAGAAGCATTTATTGACTGATCTCAAAAGTGTTGGCTTACCAGGGTTGGTGGAGCCCTCAGTTTCATCTTTGCCTCGCAAAGCTAACTCAAACACTCCGCAAAACTTCACACACTGGATTAGCCGGCTGAGGATGTGGCGGTTCTTGCTAATGTCGTAGTAAATATATTTGTTATAGTGAATATGGAATATGATATGTTGAGTAAAATGTTGTGCTAAGATCTATTTAGGTCAGGAGCTGGTTATAAGTTCTGTTCCTATCCAATAACAATGGACAAAAGGGTCCTATCTTGTCAGCCTTGTCAGCAGGTGGCCAAGGACAACACCCACGCCATAGGCCTCTCAGTTCTTCCAACTCACGAGTTCTTGCTCTGAGGACACACACACACACAACACACACACACACACATCATCACTGTTAAACACACACACACACACACACATCATCACTGTTAAACACACACACACACACACACACACACACAAAAATCCCCTCTCTTAGGCTGAACATTTGAAGACAGAGAACCCGACTCAGAGCCAATGCAACAGTGACAGTAGCCTGCAGGGGACCTCGCCCAACTCATCAGGACCAATCAGAAGATCAGAACTACTAGATTGAACCTACTTCATTTATTGCATAAAATGTCTGCACACAATGTTTCGGGGCTCTCTTCAGATAATAATAATAATAATAATAATAATAATAATAATAATATGCCATTTAGCAGACGCTTTTATCCAAAGCGACTTACAGTCATGCGTGCATACATTTTTGTGTATGGGTGGTCCCGGGATCGAACCCACTACCTTGGCGTTACAAGCACCATGCTCTACCAGCTGAGCTACAGAAAGTGGATACTCATGGATGCGCATTGCAATTGTAAAATGTCAACACAATTGGAGACACCACGTCATTTTTGGAGACATGTTATTGACAGTAAACTATTGTAGATGCGACTGCTAACTAACTAAAACATTTTAGCTGGCTAGCTAATCATCTTAGCTAAATGTGGGGCAAACAATTCAGTTATTTACCGTTAATTTGAGGGATTGGGGTGAAAGAAATCGAGTTACATAGTGATACTTTACGATATACTGTATTGACAATATCGCAATATTTTAGCGCTAGTTGGCTGTACCTGCACCAAAACACCATTATTGTTCCTTCATAGCTTGTTCTCAATCTTTTCACATTGGGAGCCAATTTGTTTTCAGCACTTTTATTTCCATGACTGATCAAAACTCGTTCTCATGGCTTTCTGATCCCTCTGCAACAGACATATGGTGCGCAATAAAATCACAGTATCGAATCGCAATACGTATAGAATCATGAGACTCGCAATGCTGATGCATATATCTTATCGTGAGGTTCCTGGCAATTCCCAGCCCAAGTTCATTTGCCACAACAAATCTCTTCGCTAGCAAACGCGATGTCTTCTCCAAAACGGCAATGTGTCTCCAGCAATGTTTACTTTTTTGACGTTCTATGGCATCTCCACTTTCCAAGCATATATGACCACATGTAATATTTTGGTAAGTGATGCAAATAGTGAACTATGTAGGGCCAGGATGTAAAATATATGTAGCTGCAGCAATTTCTCTTATCTGATATGGTAAGTAATGGGGCTTAATTTATAGCTCCCTAAGAGTTTGACGAACGGGTCCGTGAACGCGATTCCAGATATATTTACCTCTGAATAAACTGCCTTTATTACACCATATCCACATCCAGTAAACTTGTGATTATCAACACTAACCTCATCGTTGTGGCGGCGGACAGCTAGCCTGTATCCCTCGTCATCCAGTTGAGTGAGTGGCAATGTCTTTTTTCGTTCAGTACCAATTTTTGGAAAATCCTCGGGTGTAGGACTTTCCGCCTTTAGTAGAAACCTGTTGAATTATTAAATTTGGTCTGGGAGGTCCTAATTGTTTCGTTGCCAATTTATCTCCATTTGTTCGCCGACAAAAAGGAACTTCTTTCAAACAATCCACTCTTTTCTCAGTTACGTTCATGGTTACGTAACGTATGACGAAAGCGCGTAAGTGCAAGCCCACAGACACCCATTGAGATTGTATTGAAGGCTCAGAAATTTGAAAAAAATAGATTTTACATGGGAGTCTATGACAGAAGTTCTGGGCGATTTTCAATCTGACTGAAATCGCCCCAAAAGGGGGTGGAGCCATTTGAAGCACGACTTTAGCCTGATTCGACATTTAGTGGCAGTGTGGCACTGTGGCAGATCAGATGTATAGATTACAACACTGATAACTACTGTTGCCGTGATATAATTGATTAGAAAAAAAATCCCTTCCTTTTCCCGTTTGGCAGTGCGTCGCCCATATCGCCCTATTGAACAGGCCGTCCCTGGTCCCTTTTTTTTTGCACATGCTAAGTCCGCCCTGCCTGTGTGTGTGTGTGTGTGTGTGTGTGTGTGTGTGTGTGTGTGTGTGTGTGTGTGTGTGTGTGTGTGTGTGTGTGTGGGCAGGCTGGTCAGTCACAGCAGCAGCCAAACAGCTGTGTTTGTCTCTGTGGGGTTTGTCCTTGGAAGATGGACTCATTTCAATGGAATCATAGTCTCTCACTGTGTGTTTATCCCTGTGTTTGGAGGCACACTATGTCAGCATCCCAAATGGAACCCAATTCCCTTTAAAGAGCACTACTTTTGACCAGGGCCCATAGGGCTTTGGTCAAAAGTAGTGCACTGTATTGGTAATAGGGTGCAATTAGGGAGGCATACTGTGTGTTTGGATGTATTTTTATTCAAACAAGATTTGTTTTCTCTGTCCTTCATGCAAAGCCTTGATAATGAATATCTACAGAGCCAGAGTGTCACGCCTGCTCCCGCTCCCCCTCCATGGCGCTCGAGGGTGCCAGGCTGCCCATCATTACGCACACCTGTCACCATCGTTACGCGCATCTGCGCTTTATTGGATTCACCTGAACTTCATCACTGCT
Source organism: Coregonus clupeaformis (assembly GCF_020615455.1). Taxonomy (NCBI): domain Eukaryota; kingdom Metazoa; phylum Chordata; class Actinopteri; order Salmoniformes; family Salmonidae; genus Coregonus; species Coregonus clupeaformis. Next base: position 59,953,030 of record NC_059211.1, on the reverse strand, counting down.
TGATTACCTCCCCTATGTCGGTCTGTTCCTCAGTTTGTTCCCCGTGTCTGCATTAATGTCATTATGTTTCCCCTGTCCAGACGCTGTCCGTGTTTTGTTTCATGTCTGTTTATATTAAATATTCACTCCCAGTACCTGCTTCTCATCTCCCAGCGTCTGTCCTCACACAGAGAAGCACATGTACCATCTGATTGATTGATTTTGGTTGAATTATATATACAGTGTTAACATGAATATTTGTACGGATTGGATGCAGAGGGGAGTTTGGATGGAACTAATGCAGTTCTCAAATTAGGCTAGACACACATTTTCAACAAAAGGAGGTTAAATATGATATGGGACCATGTGTGTGCGTGCATAATACTGTATGTACCTGCGAGGGAGGGGGAGGGAGGGGTTGAGAGAAAAGGAGGGTGAGAGAGGGAGGGTGAGGGAGGGTGAGAGCTGCAGGGAGGGAGGTAGTGTGACTTTGTTATTGTGCCAATCTGCCTCCCAGCAGGCAGCTCCAGTCTCTCCTCTCCCTGTCCCATCCCTCCTCCTTTCACCCCGTGCCATCTTGCCATCCTTCCTTCCCTCCCGTCTCTCCTGCTTTCTTTGTCCCACCCTCCTGTCCCCTCTCCCCCGTCCCATCCCTCCTGCTCTCCCCAGGAGATGGAGGTGTCCTTGGGCCTGGCAGCAGGCTCCTGCTCTCCTCACTGCTCCCCTCCCACTGTTCTGATGGAGTGTGATTGGCCGGAGCGCTGAGCTCTCAGCTGCTTTGGAATCTGCACGCAGACGCAGACGCAGACACGCATGCTCTCACACACACACACACACACACACACACACACACACACACACACACACACACACACACACACACACACACACACACACACACACACACACACACACACACACACACACACACACCAGCTGCCTGGAAATGTGGGAATATTCCTGTGGAAGCCTGATTTTCCAGGGTTCTACCCTATTCAGCTGCATCATGAGATCTTTGCTTTCTGCCTGGTTAGCACTAAATAATGAAGCTGTAGTTGGTGTGTGTGACAGTGACGTCCAGTCAGGGTAGACAGCGTAGGCAATGCTTACCCTGTGAGAATCTATAAAAAATATATAAACATATAAAAAATAGAATCTAATGTTCTTTCTCAATTGTATGTTTATGCTCAAAATCACGTGCTAAAACTGGATCATAACCTCATGCCTTCCTTTCCAGCCATTGAAATACATTCAAATCGTTGACACCACGGCAGTTCCTGAGTTCAGTCACTGTTGATGGACAGGGTCAGCATAGATCTCGCTGCTTTGCCTAGACTTTGTCACGCCTGTTCCCACTCCCCCTCCCTGGCGCTCGAGGGCGCCAGGCTGCCCATCATTACGCACACCTATCACCATCGTTACGCACATCAGCGCTTCATTGGACTCACCTGGACTTCATCACTGCTTTATTACCTCCCCTATATCTGTCTGTTCCTCAGTTTGATCCCCGTGTCTGCATTGATGTTTTGTTTCTCTCGTCCAGACGCTGTTCTTGCTTTGTTTCATGTCTATTATTAAATCCTCACCCTGTACTTGCTTCCCATCTCCCAGCATCTGTCGTTACAGACTTCATTCATTGCATTGAGCTGATTTCATATTTTGCGCATGCGTATTGCCTAAACATGTTGTGTGAGTATTGCCTGGGGTAAGCTGTGCACATTTGGGCATGTCTACATAATTTGGCGCTCTAACCCTTGAACTAGCTAGCAAAAATAACCTGACAACGTTATTGCACCTCAAACAATTTTCCAAGTTGGAATAATGTAACCCGCCGTTTGGAGGGTTCGAAGAGTGGAACGTCAACTATAATGAAAGTTAAGACCAGACATAGGCAGCATACAGACGTAGGATCTTAATTTGAGCCAGTATGCTACAGCAGGAAAATATTCCTGCAGCAACAGCAAACGTGAGTTATGTGGATTATAAGTAATGGACATTTTTGTAGTGGATAATACATTTTTCATTAGGGCAAATCAAGTCTGAAATTTCAAAGTGGAAATGACAAACTTTAGAAGCCTTTTTAAACATCAAATACACTACAAATTTGCATTTCCTGCAGTGCAGGAAAAATCTCAGCAACAAAAGAGTGATCAAATTAAGATCCTACATCTCTACACACAAGACGTGACATGACAGGCAACTACCATATCCCTCACTACTAGCTGTCGGGCAGGCGAACAGCGAGTACTGGGCTGTCCACTTATCTGAAACTCATTATCAATTAATAATTTTTACCCTGACTTTTACACGTTGGACATTTACTTTTGCTTTGTGGACGTACAGTAATGGGAATGGGACCCACTGGTTGAATTAAAGTTGGTTCCACGTCATTTCAATAAAATGACATTGAACCAAGGTGCCATAGACGTTTTTTATTATTTGTTGTACTTTTTACCCCTTTTTCTCCCCAATTTGTAGTTAGTCTTGTCCCATTGCTGCAACTCCCGTACGGACTCGGGAGAGGCAAAGGTCAAGAGCCACGCGTCCTCCGAAACACAACCCTGCCAAGCCGCACTACTTCTTGACACACTGCTCGCTTAACCCGGAAGCCAGCCGCACCAATGTGTCAGAGGAAACACTGTACAACTGGCGTCAGCGTGCATGCGCCTGGCCCGCCACAAGGAGTCGCTAGAGCGTGATGGGACAAGGACAGCTCGGCCGGCCAAACCCTCCCCTAACCCGGACGACGCTGGGCCAATTGTGCGTCGCCTCATGGGTCTCCCGGTCACAGCCAGCTACGACACAGCCTGGGATCGAACCCGGGTCTGTAATGACGCCTCTAGCGCTGCGACGCAGTGCCTTAGACCGCACCCTTGATGAACATGAGCAATAATGACTGTATAAAATAAATTATTCAAATACTGAGCTATATTGTATGCTAACAAAAATGGGGAAATTATATTATTTTATACTAATATAGCTCTCAAAAAGGTCAGGTGTCAAAATGATTGACACCCCAAAATATTCTTATCAACAAAGTAGTCAAAGGTTTTGTATTTGGTCCCATATTTGTAGCACTCAATGACTACATCAAGCTTGTGACTCTACAAACTTGTTGGATGCATTTGCAGTTTGTTTTGGGTTTTTTTCTGATTATTCTGCCCAATATAAATTAATATTAGGTAATGTATTGTGTCATTTTGTAGTCACTTTTATTGTAAATAAGAATAGAATATAAATAAATATATAAAATAATTTAAATGTATACACTCACTACTGTAAGTCACTCTGGATAAGAGCGTCTGCTAAATAACTAAAATGTAAAAAGTAAACGTAAATATGTTTCTAAACACTTCTACATTATGTTGATGCTACCATGATTACAGATAATCCTGAATAAATCGTGAATAATGATGAGTGAAAAGGTTACAGACGGTCGAAGATCATACCCCATATGCTAACCTCCCCTGTAATTGGTAATGTTGAGAAGTTAACATGTCTTGGGGATATGATCTTTGACCCTCTGTAACTTTTTCACTCATCATTATTTTGACTTTTGACTACGTTATAAGAATCTTTAGGGGTGTCAATCATTTTGACCCCTACCTTTTTGAGAAAAAAAGTATTACTTGTTAAACAAAATCTCTTTCTCTGTGTAATTGTCCACTGTAGCTCAGTTGGTAGAGCATGGCGCTTGCAACGCCAGGGTTGTGGGTTCGTTTCCCATGGGGGGCCAGTATAAAAATGTTTGCACTCACTAACTGTAAGTCACTAAGAGCGTCTGCTAAATGTAATTGTCTTAGTATAGTACAATATAGCTCAGTATTTGAATTATTTATTTTATACAGTCATTATTGCTAAGCTTTATCAAGGGTGTCAATAATTGTGGGTATGTATGTGTAATACTATTATGTGTGTGTGTGTGTGTGTGTTTGCACGCGCTACGTATTGGAAGAATTATAAATCCATTGTGAAAGGCTATGTAGTTTGTTTTGCAAATTATTCGGATTAAATATGTCCATATATTGGTATTTTAGTGCCACCTATCAGTTGTAACTGTGGATGCTACATCGGTCTATAGCTGAGCTGAGTTGAGCAGGATGTCATTTTGTTGGATGATATGAAATATATCGAAGGCTGTCGCTTATGTATCTTGGCTGCATTGGTATTTACATTTGGTGAAAATTGTTTGTCAATTTCTGTTAATACATTTTTGTAGCTTTATTGTCACATAGGTGCAGTGAAATGTGTTGTTGTAGCCTACAGTGGGGGAAAAAAGTATTTAGTCAGCCACCAATTGTGCAAGTTCTCCCACTTAAAAAGATGAGAGAGGCCTGTAATTTTCATCATAGGTACACGTCAACTATGACAGACAAATTGAGAATTTTTTTCTCCAGAAAATCACATTGTAGGATTTTTAAGGAATTTATTTGCAAATTATGGTGGAAAATAAGTATTTGGTCAACTACAAACAAGCAAGATTTCTGGCTCTCACAGACCTGTAACTTCTTCTTTAAGAGGCTCCTCTGTCCTCCACTCGTTACCTGTATTAATGGCACCTGTTTGAACTTGTTATCAGTATAAAAGACACCTGTCCACAACCTCAAACAGTCACACTCCAAACTCCACTATGGCCAAGACCAAAGAGCTGTCAAAGGACACCAGAAACAAAATTGTAGACCTGCACCAGGCTGGGAAGACTGAATCTGCAATAGGTAAGCAGCTTGGTTTGAAGAAATCAACTGTGGGAGCAATTATTAGGAAATGGAAGACATACAAGACCACTGATAATCTCCCTCGATCTGGGGCTCCACGCAAGATCTCACCCTGTGGGGTCAAAATGATCACAAGAACGGTGAGCAAAAATCCCATAACCACACGGGGGGACCTAGTGAATGACCTGCAGAGAGCTGGGACCAAAGTAACAAAGCCTACCATCAGTAACACACTACGCCGCCAGGGACTCAAATCCTGCAGTGCCAGACGTGTCCCCCTGCAGTACATGTCCAGGCCCGTCTGAAGTTTGCTAGAGTGCATTTGGATGATCCAGAAGAGGATTGGGAGAATGTCATATGGTCAGATGAAACCAAAATAGAATTTTTTGGTAAAAACTCAACTCGTCGTGTTTGGAGGACAAAGAATGCTGAGTTGCATCCAAAGAACACCATACCTACTGTGAAGCATGGGGGTGGAAACATCATGCTTTGGGGCTGTTTTTCTGCAAAGGGACCAGGACGATTGATCCGTGTAAAGGAAAGAATGAATGGGGCCATGTATCGTGAGATTTTGATTGAAAACCTTCTTCCATCAGCAAGGTCATTGAAGATGAAACGTGGCTGGGTCTTTCAGCATGACAATGATCCCAATCACACTGCCCGGGCAACGAAGGAGTGGCTTCGTAAGAAGCATTTCAAGGTCCTGGAGTGGCCTAGCCAGTCTCCAGATCTCAACCCCATAGAAAATCTTTGGAGGGAGTTGAAGGTCCGTGTTGCCCAGCGACAGCCCCAAAACATCACTGCTCTAGAGGAGATCTGCATGGAGGAATGGGCCAAAATACCAGCAACAGTGTGTGAAAACCTTGTGAAGACTTAGAAAAGTTTGACCTGTGTCATTGCCAACAAAGGGTATTTAACAAAGTATTGAGAAACTTTTGTTATTGACCAAATACTTATTTTCCACCATAATTTGCAAATAAATTCATAAAAAATCCTACAATGTGATTTTCTGGATTTTTTTTCCTCATTTTGTCTGTCATAGTTGACGTGTACCTATGATGAAAATTCCAGGCCTCTCTCATCTTTTTAAGTTGGAGAACTTGCACAATTGGTGGCTGACTAAATACCTTTTTTCCCCACTGTATGTCACTCTGGTTGTGTGGGTGAACTTGGGCTTCATCAACGTTTATTTTTGAGTAAATCTGGCTTTGATAATAGCCAGTGCTTACCCAGCCACTGACCTCATCGCACTTCACTGGTGTGTGGTGTGTGTGTGTGTTGGGGGGATTTGGGTGTGGGCAGTTCCATTAAACTACAGGTAACTGCCAAAATAAACGAAACATGAACATAAAGTGTCTTAATAGGGCGTTGGGCCACCACGAGCAGCCAGAACAGCTTCAATGCACCTTGGCATAGATTGTGCAATGTGTTTGGAACTCTATTAGAGGGATACGACGCCATTCTTCCACAAGTGTTTTGTTGATGGTGGTGGAAAACGCTGTCTCAGGCGCCACTCCAGAATCTCCCTTAAGTGTTCAATTGGGTTGAGATCAGGTGACTGAGACACGCACAAACACACACACACACACACACACACCCTTTAAACCCTCTATGCTCCTTTGAGACCCCTCTTTCAAAGTCACTGAGATTTCTTCTTCTAGCCATGGTGGCAAAAATAATGGGTAACAGGGCATTTTTATACATGACCCTAAGCATGATGGGATGTTACTTGCTTAATTAAATCAGAAACCACACCTTTGTGGAAGCACCTGCTTTCAATATACTTTGTATATACTGAAGTGTTTCCTTTATTTTGGCAGTTACCTGTACTTCTCTCAGAGGACATGTTCAGAGCTAAATGGAACAGCTCTGTTTGGCGCACAGCTACAGAAAGGCCCTCTCTCTCTGTCTCTCTGTCTCTCCGTCACTCCCTTTCTCCCCCAGTGACAGAAGCTCCCACCGGACCCCCGCTCCCTTCTTGGCCCCTTAGTGCTCAGTCAGCACATCACATCCCATTATGGCTGTCACCAGGAGGGCCGCTCTGCACAAAGCCCTGGCTGCCTCAGTGGAACCACATCACACACAGTGAAGGGCTCTGTCAGTGCAACTGTGTGCCCGTCCACCTCCTTGCCGCCATTCCAGCTCGACTGGAATCAGTCAGGTCCAATCAGAACCCATTCTCCACACGATAACCACGGTACCCAGACCCTTCAGGGGTTCAGAACACAGACATGCACACACACACACCAAGGCTCTCTCCTCTCTCTCACTGTGGCTTTGGGGAGCAGTGATCCACGGAACAAAAGCTCATCTAATATTCATCACAGACTAAGACAGAGAGAGAGGGTGTGTGTGTGCGCACGGGCGTGTGTGATCATCAGACAGAGAGAGAGAGAGAGAGAGAGAGAGAGAGAGAGAGAGAGAGAGAGAGAGAGAGAGAGAGAGAGAGAGAGAGAGAGAGAGAGAGAGAGAGAGAGGGGAGTGAAAGAGGGATACAAAGCACTGGTTCTGTCCTTCAACACTACAAGGTTAGGAGGGATGAGGGATGAAATAAAAGCACTTTAAGCTCTTCAAAATAAACGATCCCCTTAAGAGAAAGTCAAGAAAGGCAGGCAGGGAGAGAGAGAGATGAAGGTAGCCAGACTACTCTGTCAGTCTGTCAGTCTTTCCTCCCCATGCTGCACTCTGTTCTCAGGCATCCTTCAGATACAGTAGTTGGAGACTCTCTTTCCCATGTTACCCCCTCCTCCTCCTTCCCCCCCCCATCCACTCACCATTTTCCACCTCCTCCCCTTCACCCCTGTCCTCTCCTCGCTCCTCCTCCTCTCCCACCACAGTTACGTTAGTCTATTCCACAGTGGGGAGCATTTTCTCTCCGTCTCAGGGGGAGAGGGGAGAGGAAAGGAGCTCTCTGCTTCTCTGAATAATTCAGATATAGTCTCCTCTGCTTTATCAGTGGTTCCTGCTGGTTAGGCCTCCTTCAGAGGGAGTCCGGGGGCTGTGTCAATGGCACCCTATTCCCTACATACTGCACTATATAGGGAATAGGGTGCCATTTGGGACACAATGTCAGTCTTAATATGACCATTAGACCATTAGAGAGGCTAGTTCACTTCACTGCATTACCCCCTTGGTCACTGCATTATCCCCATCACCATCTTCATCATCAGCTGCTGGGTCTCTCTGTGTGTTCCCATCAATATTGATGGTGATGACCACTGTGATCTGGTTAGCTAAGTCTCTCACTGATATGGAGCCTCTGTGTTTAGTCATTTAACACACACACGTGCACGTGCAAGCATGCACACACACACACACACACACGCACACACACATAACGGCCCTTCCCTTCCACAGGACACACACATTTACTCAACTAAAAGGATTCCACTACTACTCATGGCATATCATGAGGTCGACTGTGAAATCAGTCACGAGACGTTTTCTGTGAAAGATTTAGTTGAAGGCTGAAAATTGGTGATATATTAATAATATACTGTTCTTCTTCACTTCTCTTTTAAGGATTGCCTTCTGTTTCAAGTAATCCTAGATTCACACTCACTCAGTTGACTCAGTATATAAGTTGATGGAAAATATTATAGAGTTTAATCTGCTGTGTGTGCGTGTGTGTGTGTGGTTTGGTTTTACTATCCTTGTGGGGACCAGAAGTGGGGACATTTTGCCGGTCACCACAAGTTAAAATACAATTTTAGGCTTAGGGGTTAGGTTTAGGGTTAGGGTTACAATTAGGGTTAGGGTTAGAATTAAGGTTAGGGGTTAGGGCTTAGGTTTAGGGGTAGGGGTAGGGGTTTGGGGTTAGGGTCAGGGTTAAAGTTAGGTTAAGGGTTAGGGTTGGGGGTTAGGGAAAATAGGATTTTGAATGGGAATAAATGTTTTGGTCCCTACAAGGACAGTAAAACAAACGTGTGTGTGTGTGTGTGTGTGTGTGTGTGTGTGTGTGTGTGTGTGTGTGTGTGTGTGTGTGTGTGTGTGTGTGTGTGTGTGTGTGTGTGTGGAATCCAGATTTCCATACCTTCATACCATGCCTGTGCCAACCCGGGATATACAGTATTACCGGTAGTGCACACAAGGGGCACATTTTTATTTATTTCAAACATAAAAAAAGCCCCAAAAACATCACTTACCAGAATGCTAAGAAAATGCATTCGGTATACGGTATATAAGGTATACCGCCCAACCCTAGCGTGCGTGTGACCTAGTGTCAGCATTGTTAACATCTTGCTTGCTGACCCTGCAGTTGGACTTCATAGCTTTGTAACAGTCTCTCCATGTATGTTTCATGAAATGGAAACTACAGTGCATCCACCAAGGAAACATCCAAGGCAGCAATAGCAAACTGGGGCGAGTCACTTTGATGGAGCCAAAACCCTGCATCACATTTAAAAGGTTTGTTGGAATGAATGAGACATCAACTCGATGAATAATTTCTCCGTTTTGACATATGAATGAGGATAAGCAAATGCAGACAGACAGACATGCACACCAGGCACACACACACACACACACACACACACACACGCACAGTTGCCAAGAGAAGCAGCTGCTCCATTCCTGCCGCCCACCATACAGAGTCCAGGTGGTGGGGATGAGAAGATGAGATGGTAAACATATGGGCCACATTCAAACAGCATGAAATGCACTGGAACTGGATCTTCCTGATATCATCATCATACATAATATACAAGACCATCCAGGACCAAGACTGTGTCGTGTGTACTGTGTCGGTCATGTACTATATCAGATATGTGTAGACAATCCAGGACTGACACAGTACACAAGATGATCCAGGACTAACACAGTACACAAGATGATCCAGGACTGACACAGTACACAAGATGATCCAGGACTGACACAGTACACAAGATGATCCAGGACTGACACAGTGCACAAGACAATCTTGGACCAAGATATTTCTGCATCAGTGTTCATGTAAGCCTATGTGCCTATGGTCCATGCATGTGCCTCCATCTACCCCCCTCTTCCTCTTGCCAGTTTGGTTTGATCCATCCTCTCTTGTTCCCCTTGGCTGAGCATTCTCTCTCTGACACGACCACTCATTACCCCCCTTCCTCTCCCCCCCGACACCACAGATTAACGACAGCCAGGATAATGATGCACACATTGGCATTTATGGGAAAGAGATGGAGAGTAATATTCAGAATTGAATCCCTTAAATTCCGGAGGGCATTTCACCTAACGCTGATTCCATAATCTTTGTCTGATGATTAATCAGATGAATGATCTTTGTCTGGAGTGTTTCCCAAATAGCACCCAATTCCCTTCATAGTGTTACTACTTTTGACAAAAGTATTGCTCTGTATAGGGAATAAGGTGCCATTTGGGAAGTGTCCCAGTTGCTTAATATAGGTATTTTTCCACTATATATTATAAAATAATTTAACAATAAGCAGAATCCTTATGAGTTTAAAAGAGGATTAGTGACTACACCTGTCTATGATTATGAAACATATTATTATTGTAATCCAGATGCATGACTGGACAACCACATTTTGACTGCAGTAATCAATGTACTATATAATTATCATCAGGTGTGTATGTATATATTATCAAACTGTTACAGGATGGGGTCGCAGTTCCGGAGCGACCCACTAGGTGTCATCCTCCGACAACCTTAGGCTCCTCCTCACTCACAGTCGGGACTAATCATCATCCTATTGGTGTCACCTGTGTCTACCTGTTCACCTGTGTATTTCTGCCCTCACTTCCCTGTGTTCCCTTGCTCAGTTTTCTCTGCTAGTTTCTCTATGTCCAGCAGGACTACTCAGTGTCTGATCGGAGACCTATGTACAGGTACTTGAGAAGTGTTCTCCCTGTTTCGTTATTTGTTTCAGTCTTAGGTAGTGTTTCGTATTTTGACGGTTTTTGGAGACTTATTTGCTCCGCCTTTCTTTTATCGTGATGAGTCCGTTATTTTGTATTTTGGCTTCATGACCACCAGTAAAGATCCTTGTTTCACCATCTCTGCCTACTGCCTACTGCCTCCTGTATATCCTGGGTCACATCTCACCCCAACCCTTACAGAAAACTGAGCCAATATGGACCCAGCGGAGGCACCACAGTATCGGAGCACATTGGCAACACAGGGAGTTATGCTGAACCAACATGACCGCAGCACTGCAGCAGAACACTGAGAATCTCCGCCAGCTGACGATCGCCGTGCAGAGCCGGGTGGACACCTGACCAGCCCCGGCAGCCGGCGGAGCAGAAGCCGCGGCAGCAGTGTCTCCAGTCTCGCCTGCGACATCACGGGAACCCCGCCTACCACCTCCGGAGAGGTATGACGGACGTCCAGAGGGCTGCAGGGAATTCCTCTCCCAGTGTTCCCTGGTATTCAGCTTACAACCCTCCTCCTTCACGACGGAGCAGGGCCGGGTGGCCTACATCATCACTCTGTTGACAGGTCGGGCCCTTTCCTGGGCTACCGCAGAGTGAGAGAGCCAAACTCTGGCGTGCTCCGACTTCTACCAATTCACCCAGGAGCTACGCAAGATGTTCGACACCTCTCGGGTGGTGTCGGGGCACGAGGCCGGGAGGCGGCTCACAGCCTGTCGGCAGGGTGACTGTTCGGTGGCGGACTACTCCGTGGAGTTCCGGACCCGGGCTCGAGAGGCAGGATGGGAGGAGGCCGCCCTGGCCGTCCTTTATACCCAGGGGCTATCGGAGAGGATGAAGGACAAACTCACCTTCAGGGAGCTGCCTGAGCGACTGGACGGCCTCGTCGAACTCTCGGTGCGGGTAGACAATCGGCGTTGTGAGAGGGCGCATGAGAGAGGGATGACGCAAGGCGTGCCTCCGTGTCCCCCTATCAACCTGGAGGCTTTCCGCCGATTCAGGGAGGAGACGCCTCAGGAGGAGGCTATGCAGCTGGGGATGGCATGCATTGTTGGAGAGAATCAGAATACAAAGATTTGCTTGGAAGACGATATAGTTTAACGGAGGGAAAGAAAAATTCTCTGTTGAGAAGTTAAACTGAGATACTGAATCTAGAGGAAGTAGGAGAAGAGTGGCCATATGTAGATTGGGGAAGCATAATTGGAAGAAATTGGACTGTGGGACAGATAAGGCAGACGCTTGAGGAATTAGCACAGGCAAGAACCTTACACTTTGTAGTAGTACCTATAGACACCCAGGTAGAATCATATCTGGACATGGGAGAGCAGGAAGGGTTTGAAAGAGGAAAAGGAGTTACTGGACAACAAATAAAAGACCCAGATATACATTTCAGTGGTACTAAGACGAGTAGAGTGGACAATAAACAAAAGACCAGTGATATTGAAACCACAGGCTGTTACTAGATTGACACTAAGGAAAATACTGGTAACTATAAAACCAAATACGGAAAAAGAATCACACTTGAGGTTGGCAGTGGGGAGTCCAAGAATACAGGCAGCAGAAATGAGTTAAACAGTGGTAGAAATCCTGGGGGATAGATACCCTGTATGCAGAGAAGAATTGATATAAATGTCCAAAAAATGGGAGCAACGCACTAAGAAAATGAATACACTATGGCCTAAAGGAGGAACGTTTGATGTCTCAGTATGTGAAGAAATGGGCACAGTGATAAAGAATTATAAAGCAGGTGACAAAGGGAAAAAGAGACAGGAAAAAATAGAAAGAGAAAGGGAAGTGCTAAAAATGTTCCAGACAGAAGGAGAAGGGCTACTAAAAGGTATGCGAAAGGCTAGGAGCATGTTGAGAAAGAATGATGAAAAGACAAACAGAAAGAAAGTGGACTGGTCCATAGGACCCCCACCATACACCAGCGGACAATACCCACTAGTGTCTGCAGTGGTAGAAATAAAAGTAGAAATAGAACTGAAAGAGGAGAGAGGGACTCCATCTGCGCCTTCTCCAGCAAAAGAAAGGGGTGTAGAAAGGGTACGAAAGACTGAGCAGATTACAGAAATGAACCCAGAAAGGTTTGATCGTTATGAAGGGGTAAGAGAAGCCCTGGAGAGAAGAGAGGTAAATGAGGAAGATGATGAGGAATCCCTGGATGGAGATATGATAACTGAAAATAATGTGACCAGTAAGCTGGTGGACAGAGAAATAAAAATACAATAAAGAGGGCGGGAAAAAGAAACAGAGAAAAATGAGTATGTCCAGAGAACGGGACCTCAGAGAGCTAGAAAGGGAAGAAGAAGGGGCAGCAGCTAATTTAAGGGAAACGCCATATGATAAAGAAAGAGATGAGGGAAGGTTGCGGAATAGGAGAACGCTGAAAAAAACTGAAAAGTATAGGGCACAATGTCCAATCTTGATAAGAGGCACGCAAGGGCATTATGTCCCGTGGGGATTGCAGGACCTGGAAGGTTGGTCGCCCGCTTGCCAGATATACAGTTGAAGTCGGAAGTTTACATACACCTTAGCCAAATATATTTAAACTCAGTTTATCACAATTCCTGACATTTAATCCTTGTAAAAAAAATCCCTGTCTTAGGTCAGTTAGGATCACCACTTTATTTTAAGAATGTGAAATGTCAGTATATTTGTAGAGATAATTATTTATTTCAGCTTTTATTTCTTTCATCACATTCCCAGTGGGTCAGAAGTTTACATACACTCAATTAGTATTTGGTAGCATTGCCTTTAAATTGTTTAACTTGGGTCAAACGTTTCAGGTAGCCTTCCACAAGCTTCCCACAATAAGTTGGTGAATTTTGGCCCATTCCTCTTGACAGAGCTGGTGTAACTGAGTCAGGTTTGTAGGCCTCCTTGCTCGCACACGCTTTTCCAGTTCTGCACCCCCACAGCATGATGCTGCCACCCCCGTGCTTCACGGTTGGGATGGTGTTCTTCGGCTTGCAAGCAACCCCCTTTTTCCTCCAAACATAAAGATGGTCATTATGGCCAAACAGTTCTACTTTTGTTTCATTAGACCAGAGGACATTTCTCCAAAAAGTAAGATCTTTGTCCCCATGTGCAGTTGCAAACCGTAGTCTGGCTTTTTTATGGCGGTTTTGGTGCAGTGGCTTTTCAGGTTATGTTGATATAGGACTCGTTTTACTGTGGATATAGATAATTTTGTACCTGTTTCCTCCAGCATCTTCACAATGTCATGAGCCCTCTCACTCCACCGGGTTACCACCTTAATTGGTTTCCACTATCTTCCACTCTGCTCACCTCCCTCTCTCTACTCAGCCTAACTAGCTCCACCTGTCCCTGCTCTGCTCGGCTCTAATTACTCTGCCAGCTGCGCTGCATTACCCACTAACCTCTCCCAGTATTTAAGGCCCTGTCTTTCAGCTCTCCGGTGTCAGATCGTCTGCAAAGCTCACACCCGGAACCTGTTTGCTCGCGCTTCTGGCTCACCCTGGTTTTGTGACCCCGGACCTGCCTGTTTTTGGGATACTCTTCTGCCTCAGGAGATCCAGACCTGCTTCTGCCATTACGACTCCTGACTACTCTTCAATCCCGGTAACTCTGACCAGCCTTCTGCCTTGCTACTACGTATTTTGGATTTCCCTTGAACTGTACTGCTGCCTGGTTTAATTCCGCCCCGTTGTGTCTGTGTTTCCTCCCCCCCCCAGGACTTCTGGACCACCAACCACCGGCGTCATCGGACGCTTCGCTGCCACTGGGGGGAGGCACAGACCCAGCACATCGGACGGGATAACCCCTGGAGCCTTCACTCACTCCCTACATCCCTTTCCCCTTAAGTTTAAATAAACTTTCTGGTGTGACGCAATTGTGGTCCTCTTGTCGTCTGTCTGAACCGTGACACACAAGGTCTTTTGCTGTTGTTCTGGGATTGATTTGCACTTTTCGCATCAAAGTACGTTCATCTCTAGGAGACAGAACATGTCTCCTTCCTAAGCGGTATGATGGCTGCGTGGTCCCATGGTGTTTATACTTGCGTACTATTGTTTGTACAGATGAACGTGGTACCTTCAGGCGTTTGGAAATTGCTCCCAAGGATGAACCAGACTTGTGGAGGTCTACATTTTTTTCTGAGGTCTTGGCTGATTTCTTTTGATTTTCCCATGATGTCAAACAAATAGGCCCTGAGTTTGAAGGTAGGCCTTGAAATACATCCACAGGTACACTTCCAATTGACTCAAATTATGTCAATTAGCCTATCAGAAGCTTCTAAAGCCATGACATCATTTTCTGGAATGTTCCAAGCTGTTTAAAGGCACAGTAAACTTCTGACCCACTGGAATTGTGATACAGTGAATTCTAAGTGAAATAATCTGTCTGTAAACAATTGTTGGAAAAATTACTTGTGTCATGCACAAAGTAGATGTCCTAACCGACTTGCCAAAATGATCATTTGTTAACAAGAAATGTGTGGAGTGGTTGAAAAACGAGTTTTAATGACTCCAACCTAAGTGTATGTAAACTTCCGACTTCAACTGTACATGATGGGGCGGGCAAGTGGATGAGAACCTTTGAGGAAGAAACTATGGGGAAACTATTGGCTGTGGGGGATCTGAATGCACTGTTGGCAAGGGTGGTGGGAACGGCAAAGATGGAAGATGTACTGTGTGCCAGCGGCCTGAGAATGGCTGTGGGAGATCCGCTGAGAGATGGAGTGGACTTTGACACCTACCGCCCTGGATTTTGGCGGGCCCTGAGAGCGGAATACCCGGCAAGGATTGACCCCAAGTCCCTGAAAGGGGAAGCGATGGGAGAAACAGAGAGCCCAGCTGTCTATCTACATGGACAGCTGAAACGATGGAGGCTGGAGACAGAACTGGATCCAGAAGGGGACCACAACCACACCAGAAGTAGGGCTGGTGGCCGCTGTCTCCTCCAGAGGGTCACAATTGCCCCCTATGCCACAGGCCCAAGACAACCCACACCACCAATAGTGAATGTATATACCCAACGACCCCAGCAATGGGAAAATAAATAACAAAGACCCCCACAGAATAATCAGAAGAGACAGCCAAGAAGCCCGCATGGGCCTTCTGGAGTTTATTGGGGATGCCAACAGCCAGGACATGCCAGACGCAACTGCCCCACAAATCCGTGGCAGCCACGACAAGGAAATGGGTATCAGGGCAAATGGTATCAATCGGGTAACTGGCAACAAACTCAGAGACAGCTGCAGGGTCCTGTGAACCCATAGGGGGGGACCCAACCAAGGGTACTAGAGGTGCCCAGAGAATCTTACAGGGGAGGGTCAGTTTCCAGTACTAACCACTCGAGCTGATCAGGAACCTATGCTGCAGGTTCAAATAGAAGACAGAGGCACACCCATGATGATAGACACTGGAGCCACTTACACTTGTGTAAGTCGAGATTATGCCTCTCACCTCCCCATGTCAGGCAAATATGCCAAATCTTTAGGATTCTCGGGACAAATGCAGTTAATTCCAATGACATCTCCAGTTTGGTTAACAGCTGACAACAATTCCGCAACTCTCCCCATATTAGTATCAGAACACACCCCTGTCAACCTATTAGGAAGAGACGACTTGTGTAAAATGGGCATACAAATTCGTTGTACTCCATAAGGGGTGATCATAGATTAAGCAGGGTTAAACTTGCAAATGATGATGACAGGAGACCTGGCAAATATGTACTGGCTAGGAGGCATTAAACGAGAAATAGATAAAACAATGGAAAAATGGGGTAGGTTTATTAGAGCGCAGATACCTAAAGCAGAAAGAACTAAATCAGAATACCACTGCCCAATGCAGTACGACCCCCAATGTGATCCCCTCCTGGAACAACTGTGGTTGCTGGACGCACACAGAAAATCAGCCCCTATCATATCCCAACATATAATCATTGGGAAACAAAGGGCAGCTATGGAAGTAAGAAGTGGAAGGCTCAGACTTCATAGCAAGATGGCATAACATTCCTGGTGCTGTCCCCCATATTACCTTATTGGTAAATAAAGGAGCTGTAGTGAAAGATCTAGGTCCCATGATGAAGTGAGCAAAAGCAAGCCGATGGGACAAGACAGACAACCCCTTGATTTACCACTCGGTGGATAAATCATTTATTAAAATACTGTGTACTACAGTAATGACCGGTGACCCACAGGAGGTAGAGATTACAGCTAGGCAACAAGTTCAGCTAGGGGAAGCAATAACGCCAGTGGAGAGTCTTAGACAAGAAATGGAAAAGAACATACCTAGCAAAGTATGGTCACAGTATGACACAGATGTGGGACTGGTAGAATCAGCTAGTCCCATATACATCAGAACAAAACCAGATGCAAAGCCTCCTTGGAAAGCCCAGTATCACATGAAACCTGAGGCAGAACAAGGCATAAGCAAGACAATTGAAGGATTAATAAAAACAGGGGTGCTGATAGAGACGCAGAGTTGCTGTAACACACCTATGTTGCCAGTCCTTAAAGCAGACAAACAGAAATGGAGGTTGGTACATGACTTGAGGGCAGTAAATGACATAGTGCAAGACTGAAGTGCCAAATCCCCACACGATGCTGACCAATGTTCCTCTGGAAGCCAAGTATTTTACAGTAATAGATCTATGTGGAGCATTTTTTAGTGTGGCCCTGGCAGAGGAGTGTAGACATCTGTTTGCATTGACATACAAAGGCAAGCAGTACACATACACACGCATGCCACAGGGGTTTAAACACTCACCCCAGGTATTTCATCAGGTCCTGAGAACAGACCTTGAGGAATTGATACTCGATGGTTTACTAATCTGTGCTCCCTCCTTGGAACAATATCATACCAATTCCATGAAAGTCTTGACAAAACTAGCGGAAGGGGGACACAAGTTATCGAAAACAAAGCTCCAATACTGCCAGACTCAAGTTGAATATCTGGGACGAACAATAGCTCATGGTACAAAGGCAAGAGCACCAGGACAATTAGAAGGCATCAGCAAAGCACCGCTACACCAAACAGTTGCCCAAATGATGACGTTTTTAGGGATGACAGGATTAACCTCTGACTGGATAGAAGATTATGCTGTCAAAGCAGCCCCTCTATGACAATTTATGAAAAATGCTGGGCAACTAAACCTTAATGTTAACATTGATTGGACGAATGATGCCTTAACTGCATTTGAAACATTAAAATAAGAAATGCAGTCTGCCCCGGCTCTAGCAGCCCCGGACTACACAAAGCCGTTTCTGTTATATGCAGCAAATCGGTATGACGGTTATGCAGCAGCAGTTCTTATGCAGGAGTCCTGCAGTGGGCGACGGAAGCAGCCTATTGCATACTACAGTCGTGGTCAACAGTTTTGAGAATGACACAAATATTAATTTTCAAAAAGTCTGCTGCCTCAGTTTTTATGATGGCAATTTGCATATACTCCAGAATGTTATGAAGAGTGATCAGATGAATTGCAATTAATTGCAAAGTCCCTCTTTAACATGAAAATGTATTTAATCCCAAAAAAACATTTCCACTGCATTTCAGCCCTGCCACAAAAGGACCAGCTGCCATCATGTCAGTGATTCTCTCGTTAACACAGGTGAGAGTGTTGACGAGGACAAGGCTGGAGATCACTCTGTCATGCTGATTGAGTTAGAATAACAGACTGGAAGCTTTAAAAGGAGGTGGTGCTTGAAATCATTGTTTGGTAACCATGGTTACCTGCAAGGAAACATGTGCCATCATCATTGCTTTGCACAAAAAGGGCTTCACAGGCAAGGATATTGCTGCTAGTAAGATTGCACCTAAATCAACCATTTATCGGATCATCAACAACTTCAAGGAGAGATGTTCAATTGTTGTGAGGAAGGCTTCAGGGCGCCCAAGAAAGTCCAGCAAGCGCCAGGACTGTCTCCTAAAGTTGATTCAGCTGCAGGATCGGGGCACCACCAGTGCAGAGCTTGCTCAGGAATGGCAGCAGGCAGGTGTGAGTGCATCTGCAAATACTTTTGGAGGATGGCCTGGTGTCAAGAAGGGCAGCGAGGAAGCCACTTCTCTCCAGGAAAAACATCAGGGACAGACTGATATTCTGCAAAAGGTACAGGGATTGGACTGCTGAGGACTGGAGTAAAGTCATTTTCTCTGATGAATCCCCTTTCCGATTGTTTGGGGCATCCGGAAAAAAGCTTGTCCGGAGAAGACAAGGTGAGCGCTACCATCAGTCCTGTGTCATGCCAACAGTAAAGCATCCTGAGACCATTCATGTGTGGGGTTGCTTCTCAGCCAAGGGAGTGGGCTCACTCACAATTTTGCCTAAGAACACAGCCATGAATAAAGAATGGTACCAACACATCCTCCGAGAGCAACTTCTCCCAACCATCCAAGAACAGTTTGGTGACGAACAATGCCTTTTCCAGCATGATGGAGCACCTTGCCATAAGGCAACAGTGATAACTAAGTGGCTCGGGGAACAAAACATCGTAATTTTGGCTCCACGGCCAGGAAACTCCCCAGACCTTATTCCCATTGAGAATTTGTGGTCAATCCTCAAGAGGCGGGTGGACAAACAAAAATCCACAAATTCTGACAAACTCCAAGCATTGATTATGCAAGAATGGGCTGCCATCAGTCAGGATGTGGCCAAGAAGTTAATTGACAGCATGCCAGGGCGGATTGCAGAGGTCTTGAAAAAGAAGGGTCAACACTGCAAATATTGACTCTTTGCATAAACTTAATGTAATTGTCAATAAAAGCCTTTGACACTTATGGAATGCTTGTAATTATACTTCAGTATACCATAGTAACATCTGACAAAAATATCTAAAAACACTGAAGCAGCAAACTTTGTGAAGACCAATACTTGTGTCATTCTCAAAACTTTTGACCACGACTGTATAGCACCAGACTGCATTCTGTGGCACTGTGATATCCACTCTGCTATCAGGGTCTGGCTGCTCTGCAGTATGCATACAACAAAGTATCCACCATTACTATGGGCTACCCTATAGTAATGTACACACATCATAAAATAGTGGAGCTAATAGAACAGGGAAAATGTGTGCTATCCAATGCAAGAATATATGACCCTATTAACATACCCAGATGTCTCCATTAAACACTTCAGTACAGTGAACCCAGCAGAAAGAATTCCGTTAGAATTCGAGGGTTTAGCACACAATTGTGTGGCAGAGTCATTGACATTCACCCGGCTTAGACCAGACTTAGAGTCAACACCATTGCCCGATCTGGGAAATGGCTATGTGGAGGACTATTTTGTAGACGGGTCTTGTTACAAAGACCACACTGGAAATCAGGCTGGATTTGCAGTAGTGAAGAAACAAGGGAGGGAATTTAGAGAAGTAATGACAGAACATTGCCCACAGCCATTTTCAGCCCAACTGGCTGAACTTAAAGCACTTACTGCGGCCTGTATGCTGGGGAAAGGGAAGACAGTTAACATATACACTGATTCAGCCTATGCACATGGTGTGTGTCACCTGTTTGGGGCAGTCTTGAAACAACAGGCGTTCAGGAAAAGTGATGGCATGCCTATACAACATCACAAGCAAATTGTGAATCTTATGACAGCACTAATGTACCCGACACGGCTGGCTATAGTTAAGTGTCAGGCTCACAAGAAAGGCAATGACTTTGTTATTAGGGGCAATAATGCAGCAGATGAAGCTGCTAAACAGGCCTCCAAATGCATAATATAATAATATAATATAATAATATAATATGCCATTTAGCAGATGCTTTTATCCAAAGCGACTTACAGTCATGCGTGCATAAATTTTTGTGTATGGGTGGTCCCGGGGATCGAACCCACTACCTTGGCGTTACAAGCGCCGTGCTCTACCAGCTGAGCTACAGAGGACCACATCATCCCGGTGCTAGCACCAATGGTCATTGTAGAATCTGCCCCTCAGTTAGATGACATCAGTAGAATGCAGGAAACAGCAGGACCCTACGAACAGACAAAGTGGCACCAAAGAGGAGCTACGAAAGATGTGACAGGGTTATGGAGATCCCATGAGGGTACTATTGTAGCACCCACCATATTACTTAACTTGTTAATAACAGATGAGCATGGTTTTGCCCATTGCGCAAGGGGTGAAGTGATAAGGAAGATCAAACAGCAAGGATATTGGTCACCGCATCTACAGGCAATGGTAGATGATACGTTGGCAAAATGTGAAGTTTGCACACAAAACAATGTGCGCAAGGGCATAACCACGCCTATTGGTCACATACCGGCCCCAGAGGGACCATTTCAACACTTGGTCATAGACTACGTGGATATGATTAACAAAGTGAATGGAAAAAGATACATGCTTGTAATTATAGATAGGTTCAGTAGATGGGTAGAAGCAGTACCATCAGTAGACCTAGGATTAGGAACAGTAATCAAATTCCTAACCAGAGAAGTGATACCCAGGTTTGGAATACAGACAGAAATCAGTTCAGACAATGGGTCAGCATTTATTCAGAAAACAGTAAAACAAGTATTACAACAGCTAAAGATAAAGCATAGACAGGGATGTGTGTATCACCCACAGTCACAAGGGATGGTTGAATTAATACATGGAATCCTCAAGGATAAACTGAATTAAATCTGTGCTAGTGCAAGCTTAACTGGGTGGATGCATTACCACTTGCCTTAATGAGCTATCGCATGCAAACTAACAGAAACACGCACCTAACTCCGCTTGAAATGCTTACGGGTCGACCCATGCCAGTGCCAGTTATGAGAGGACCCTATAAAGGTCCCTCACTTGAACAATTCGAAATGGAACTCAAAGCATATGTGAGACAACTAACTGCTATACATAAAAGTATTTATCTCCAGGAAAAAAGACGAGAACCAGAGCCAGGACCAGAGGTGTCCAGTCCGGTGGTGTCAGGGGACCAAGTGTACATCAGGGTCTTCCAAAGGAAGTGGAATCAGCCCAGGCGAGAAGGTCCATACAAGGTGGTTCGAACTACGCCTACGGCCATACAGGTGGAAGGAAGCGCTACGTGGTACCATCTGAATCACTGCACTCGAGTCCCGAAAGGAGTCGGTGCACCACCAGCGAGCCATGAGGAAGCTGAGGATACTGAGACATCAGGCAGGATCCAGGAAGAGGAGGAAGCAAGCACAAGCCACGACACGGGCACCGAAGTCCAGAAAGTACTCCCTCCTGAAAATTCAGAGAGTCAGGGGGTGGGGCCTGGTGACGGATGGAATACTGTTGATGGGATACCTACTATGGCAGGTACCCAAAGCACAGGCAATGACCAAGGTAACAGAGAAACCACAGGAGATGGAGGGGAAAGTGACTTCCCTACCATTGACTTCTCCTCCCTTCAATGGTCCCCCTAGTAACAGCTGGAGGCCAGAACAGTTGAAAAGCTGTGGATTGGCCTTGACGACAATCGCTGTGAACCTAGGGAAAGTCGTGCTAAGCCTACCCACAACCATGCAGTACTCTAGAGATAGTCTCACTGAACCAGGGAGAATATTCATTATGAACAAATAACAAATACTACATGTAGGATGGCCAAGGCTGGGCAGGTGCCAGATAGAAGGATATGCATTATTTAGAGTTAAATGCCTAAAAGACCATTGTATGGAAGTAGAATATAAAACAGATGAGAACGGAAGGCCCATAGGAAAAATTATGGGGATTGAGCAGGCGAAACGACTCATGATCCCACCAATACCAGACAAAATTGGACCTAAAGCTAGGATGAAGCTATGTTGCATAGCAGTCTTAATGGCAAAGAAACCACAACAATCTGAGGCAAGACAATGCGAATTAATAGGCCAAATACACCAACAACCTGGGGCAGGAATAACTACAATAAGGATAATGACCTCTGACCAAAAATGGAAGGTGTGGACAACTCAGACAGAGGATGCATGTAAATTAGATGAGTCAGATTACCAACTTAAGACCTATGGTGTAGCAATCAAGTGTCATTACAACTGGTGCACTTTGACAGATGAGACTGATATTACCCTAACCAAAGGAGACGTAGGGCAATATTTAGGTCAGCAGATACCGGCATTAGAAATACACTCTCCTAAGAAAGAAGGAACATGTAATATTACACTGGGAGATATAAATAGGATAAAAAGGGAAACTGCAACTAGCTCAACAAATGGTATTACCCTACCAACCACTACTTCGCCCTCAACAGAACAGACAAAATTAGAAGGAGGTCTACAATGGCTGTGGAATATCCTAAACAGGGATAAGCCATGGGAGGAAGCAATAAAAAATGAGTGGTACAAATGGGTACAATACTCAGCGAACGTGATTAAAATAATTACATTTAGTTGTCTGGTTTGCACTCCTTCTCCGTTACAGGAGCTAGTGCTAATACCTAACCCACATAACTATTGAGAATGCGCTGACTTTAACCAAAACTTTTGTCACCAAAGAAGCCAGAAAGACCATATTGCCCAGAAGAATGCTTGTCCTACTTAGGAAGTCCGGGATATCAGAAAGACTATAACCAAACAGGATGGGGACGTTGGTGTAAACAGCTAGATATAAGAATAGACTCTAAAAGGATGGAGACACCAGAGAAACACCGAATAGACTTTAAACAGACTTATGAGTGTTTTAATAGAACTCAAGGGAAACACGATTTAGGGACATTCCAGGATGAGTGTGGTACTATCTGGCACTTAACCACTGATACCTCTTGGAATGCAGATACGCCAGAAAGGGCTATGTACCAGGCAGCAGGGACAAGCAAAGACAAATAGTGACACCAGAATAATGTCAGAATCAGAACTTGGCATTGCCCCTGATTGCTCCATATGAAGATCAGTCAGTGGCAGGGCAGATTTCTTCTGGGTCTGCCAAGGGCGACGACTCAGGGCAACGTGACCAGTGGACTGGTAAGGGCTCTGTGCTAGGGTACAGTTGATACAACAAGCTGTAATAGTGGAGTGGGATTCCTTAAGAGTTTAAACTAAAAAGGACAAAAAGAGATTATGTGTCTGACCCTAATATATATTTAGATACAATTGGCCAACCTAGAGGAATTCCAAAAGAATATAAGGCAAGAGACGAAATTGGGTCAGGGTTTTAATCAATATTCATCTGGATAACTCCTAACAAAAACATAGAATAGATTAATTAAATTTCTTACAATCAACAGAGGTTCATAAATTATACGGACTCAGCATTAACAGCTTTAGATGAACAGGTGCATGCAACTAGCAAAATGACCTGGCAAAACAGACAGGCGTTGGATTGGTTATTTGCTGAAAAAGGAGGAGTCTGTGTAATGTTTGGGAAGCAGGGCTGCATCTTTATCCCCAATAACACCGCCACAGAAGATTCATTCACTGAGGCCATGATAAAACTCAAAGGACTATGACAAGAAGTCAGAGACAGTGCGGGGCATGATGCTCATGCCTGGGATTGGCTGGACTTGACTCTGGGAAAATGGGGAGCCATGTTTGCAAAGATGGCAATTATGAAAGGTGTAGCCTTGGTAGTAATGGGAGTAGTATTATGTTGCATACTACCTCTGTTGAAATCATTCTTGATTCAAACTACGGTTAAACAAATGACTGTACAGACAATTGTTAACAAATCACCCAAGGAAGTATATCCAGCTCCAGGAGCTCAGGACAGTATCTTGATAAGAGAGGAAAACCTCAAAGGGGGCCTGCTGGACTGTCCGTTTGGCAACCCTGAATGCGAATGGGGTGTTATCCCCGTGGGAGGATGGGCTTGCATTGACTACGAAACTAAAAAGCACAGATTGGGAGCAAACCTTAAGAATGATTTTCCGGACTTATATCCGGTTCTGGAATGGGCTCCACAACCTCAGCATGATGGTTCATCCGGAGAAGAAGAGGATGAAATAGTTTAAAGAGTGACAAACTTTAATGAGTATTTAATGAAACTACAGGGGCAAAGCTAAAAAACAAGTTATATGCACACGCTTACATCCATTCTTACACAAATGGTTAAACCATTATTATGTCTATTATCTGTTTTATTTTGAATATATTCTTTATTAGGTCATGAAGATTGGGACTTAGAAAGTCCCATAAGGGGAATATATAGGTATTTGTTCATTACATATTGTCACGGTTCAGACAGACGACAAGAGGACCACAATTGCGTCACACCAGAAAGTTTATTAAAACTTAAGGGAAAAGGGAAGTAGGGGAGTGAGTGAAGGCTCCAGGGGTTATCCCGTCCAATGTGCTGGGTCTGTGCCCCCCAGTGGCAGCGATGCGTCCGATGACGCCGGTGGTTGGTGGTCCAGAAGTCCTGGGGGGAGGAAACACAGACACAACGGGCGGATGAAACAGGGCAGAAGTACAGTTCAAGGGAAATCCAAATACGTTGTAGCAAGGCAGAAGGCTGGTCAGAGTTACCGGGGTCGAAGAGTAGTCAGGAGTCGTAATGGCAGAAAGCAGGTCTGGTTTTCCTGGGGCAGAAGAGTATCCAAGAATCAGGCAGGTCCGGGGTCACAAAACAAGGGTGAGCCAGAAGCGCGAGCACACAGGTTCGGGTGTGAGCTTTGCAGACGATCTGACAAAGGAGAGCTGAAAGACAGGACTTTAAATACTGGGAGAGGTTAGTGGGTAATGCAGCGCAGCTGGCAGAGTAATTAGAGCCGAGCAGAGCAGGGACAGGTGGCGCTAGTTAGGCTGAGTAGAGAGAGAGAGATGAGCAGAGTGGAAGATAGTGGAAACACATTAAGGTGGTAACCCGGTGGAGTGAGAGGGCTCATGACAGAACCCCCCAAGGGACGGCCCCAGAAGTCCCAAGAGCAACACCACGCCGGGGCGGGAGGAGGGGAGCCGGAGGAGGGCTAGAACTCCTCCGAACGGTCCGAGCGAACGCCCTCATCCTCGGAGGAAGCCGGAGGGCCGTGGTCGGGGAGATGGGACAGGTCCCGAGACAGGATCAGGCACAGGACAGGAAGCCGAGCGGGCAGGACGGTTAGGGATCCCTCTGGGGCGGCCCCTACGGATTGCAGGTTGATCAGGATGCCGTTGGTGGAAGGCGGTGATGAGAGTCCTATCCACAATCCGACTAGCTGGCACCCAGGTCCTTTCCTCAGGTCCATAGCCCTCCCAGTCAATGAGGTACTGGAGACCCCTACCCCTCCGTCTGGACCGAAGCAGGCGGCGGACGGTGTAAACCAGACCACCATCGACGAGCTGTGGAGGAGGAGGACAAGGCGCAGCAGGGACCAGCGGACTCTCATGAATGGGCTTAATCTTAGACACATGGAAAGTGGGGTGCACCCTCATGG
The DNA here is from genome assembly GCF_020615455.1 of Coregonus clupeaformis. Taxonomy (NCBI): domain Eukaryota; kingdom Metazoa; phylum Chordata; class Actinopteri; order Salmoniformes; family Salmonidae; genus Coregonus; species Coregonus clupeaformis. Next base: position 59,927,202 of record NC_059211.1, on the reverse strand, counting down.
AATTAGGCAGTTGGAGCCGGACAGCAGTTGGGCTAATCACTCTTATGATAGGGAATGGGCCAATGAACCGAGGTGCCAACTTCTGCGACTCCACCCTGAGTGGCAGGTTCCTTGACGACAACCACACCCTTTGACCAACATGGTAGGTGGGAGCAGGGATTCTCCGACGGTTGGCCCCGGTAGTGTAGCTGGCAACGGATCTGAGAAGTGTGGCTCGGGCCTGTGACCAGGTGCGGCGACATCGACGGGCAAACGCAAGTGCAGATGGGCAAGTAACCTCCCCTTCCTGACTGGCAAATAGAGGAGGCTGGTATCCATAAACACATTGGAAAGGGGACATACCGATGGCAGAGCAGGTCAGAGAATTGTGTGCGTACTCCACCCATGTCAATTGCTGCGACCAGGAGTGGGGGTTGCGTGAAGTCATGCATCGCAGTGCCTTCTCGAGCTCCTGATTTGCCCGCTCTGACTGCCCATTGGATTGGGGATGGAATCCGGAAGTCAGACTGACTGTGGCTCCCAGCAGGTGACAGAACTCCTTCCAAAAAGCGGAGGAGAATTGTGGACCACGGTCAGAAACTACATCCTTTGGCAGTCCGTGGATCCGGAAGACGTGTTCCAGGACCACCTGGGCGGTCTCCTTGGCGGTTGGGAGCTTGGGGAGGGGAATGAAGTGTGCCATCTTGCTGAATCGGTCAACTATGGTGAGAATGACGGTCTTGCCCCTTGAAGGGGGCAGCCCCGTGACAAAGTCAAGGGCGATGTGAGACCAGGGACGTCTGGGCACAGGCAGGGGCTGCAGCAATCCGGCTGGGGGCTGGCAGGACGACTTGTGTTGGTTGCAGATGGGGCAGGCTTGGACGAATTCCCGTACATCCTTTCTCAGAGCGGGCCACCAGAACCTCTGGGCGAGCAGGTTGTAAGTGCGGGTGGAGCCAGGGTGACAAGCTAGGCGGGAGTCATGTCCCCACTGAACGACCTGGGACCTTAGGTTTTCGGGGACAAAAAGGCGGTCAGCTGGGCAAGTGCTGGGACCGGGCTGGTTACGGAGAGCTTCCAGCACCTGTTCCTCAACAGCCCAGGTCAGAGCTGCTACGATGCAGGGACTTGGCAGAATCGACACAGGATCCTTGGAGGGGTTGTCATCCTTCTGGAATTGACGGGAGAGGGCGTCTGGCTTGGTGTTGCGTGATCCAGGCCGGTATGACAGAGTGAAATTAAACCTGGTAAAGAACAGGGCCCAGCGGGACTGCCTGGAGTTCAACCGTTTGGCCGTGCGGATGTACTCCAAGTTCTTATGATCGGTCCAAACGAGAAATGGAATGGTGGACCCCTCCAGCCAGTGACGCCACTCCTCCAAGGCAAGCTTCACAGCCAGCAGCTCTCGGTTCCCTATGTCGTAATTGCACTCAGAGGGGGACAACCGACGTGAGAAGAAGGCACAGGGATGGAGCTTCCTATCCTCCGCAGCCCACTGAGAAATCACAGCACCAACTCCCACATCCGAGGCGTCCACCTCCACAATGAATTGCCGGTCCACGTCAGGCATCTGGAGGATGGGAGCGGAGGTGAACCTTACCTTGAGGGTACTGAAGGCCTTGTCGGCTGCTGGGGTCCAGGTGAAGGGTTGCTTGGTGCTGGTTAGAGCAGTGAGAGGGGCAGCAACGGTACTGTAGTTCCGGATAAACTTTCTATAGAAGTTAGCAAACCCCAGAAACTGTTGCAGCTTCTTTCTGTTCTCCGGAACTGGCCATGAAGTGACTGCTGATACTTTGGCAGGATCCATTTGGATACTTCCCTCTGCCACTATGTACCCCAGGAAGGCCACTGTCTTGACGTGAAACTCACATTTCTCTGCCTTGGCGTAGAGGGAATTCTCCAGAAGACGATGAAGGACTTGCTGGACATGGCGGGTGTGTTCAGACAGGTTTCTGGAGTAGATTAAGATGTCATCCAGGTAAACGAAGACAAACTTGTTTAACATGTCCCGCAGTACATCATTCACTAGAGCCTGGAACACAGCAGGAGCATTGGTGAGGCCAAAAGGCATAACCAGATACTCGTAGTGGCCTGTTGGTGTATTGAATGCGGTCTTCCATTCATCTCCCTCCCGGATCCGCACTAGGTGGTAAGCGTTTCTGAGATCCAACTTGGTAAAAACAGTGGCTCCCTGGAGCAACTCAAAAGCAGAGGTGAGCAGAGGGAGAGGGTAACGGTTTTTCACTGTGATGTCGTTGAGTCCCCTGTAGTCGATGCAGGGGCGAAGAGATCCGTCCCTCTTCCCCACAAAGAAGAAGCCAGCACCAGCCGGAGATGAAGATGAACGGATCAATCCTGTGGACAGAGAGTCATTGATGTAGTCCTCCATGGACCTTCTTTCAGGAGCAGACAACGAATAAAGACGGCCCCTTGGAGGGGCTGTTCCAGGGAGGAGGTCGATGGCACAGTCGTACGGTCGGTGAGGGGGCAGAGATGTGGCTCTTGCTTTGTTAAACACTTCTCTGAGACCATGGTAGCATTCTGGGACATGGGAGAGGTCAGGAGCGGAGTTAGTAGGTACTGGCCAAGGGGGTAGTGCGGCAGCAAGCAGGCAGGTTCGGTGGCAGTCCTCTCCCCACTCCCTGATCACCCCGGTCACCCAGTCGAGCTGAGGGTTGTGCCGGCGGAGCCATGGGTAACCCAGGATGAGGGGTTGGCCTGGAGAGGGGAGCAGGTGAAACTGGATAGTTTCTTGATGGTTTCGGACAGACCCATCAAGACCGGGGCCGTGACATGAGTGACCGATCCGAGTAAGTGTCCGTCCAGTGCCCGGGCAGGAATAGGAGGTGTCAAACGGAGGTTCTCCAGTCCCAGTTGGCGTGCCAGCTTGATGTCCATTATGTTGGCTTCGGCGCCAGAATCCACCAGAGCAGCCAGGGTGTGAGTTGAGTCAGAGAGGCGGAGGTGAACTTGCAGCAAGGGTTTGCGGTCGGAGGACTGGATGGTCATTGAGCTCAACCGGACTCCCCCTATGCCCGGTGAGCTTCGGCTTTTAAAGGGCAGGTTACCACACGATGTCCATCACCTCCACAATAGAGGCAGAGGTTTGAGGTGAAGCGGCGCTGGCGCTCTGCAGGAGTGAGAGAGGCTCGCCCAATCTCCATAGGCTCAGACTGATCAAGCTGACTTGGGTGAGTGGCAGTAGCTGACAGGAGCCCAGTCGGATCTCTCCGAATGCCGGTAGTTGGTGGACCTTGGCGCCCCCTCTCACGGCGACGGGTCTGTATCCTTCTGTCGATCCGGACAGTCAGTGCGATGGCTTCATCAAGAGTGGAAGGCAGTTCATGGGAGACCAACTCGTCCTTGATATAGTCAGCCAAGCTATGGAAGAACGCGTCCTACCTACGATGGTGTGTTCCAAGAACTTCGTCTTGCCAGGGTTCGGAAGTCGATGGAATGGTCTGCGACTGTACGTCTGCCTTGTCGAATACTGAACAGTTCACGAGACGCCTCTGCGGTTGGTGAATCCAGGTCAAACACCTTCAGCATCTCCTCAGCAAACAGGTCGAAGGTTGCACATGCGGGGGTTTGACGTTCGAACTCTGCTGTTCCCCAGAGTCGAGCTCGGCCCGTCAGGTGAGTGATGGCATACCCGACCCTAGCCCCCTCCGTGGCGAAGGTCCTTGGCTGCAAGGAGAACTGAAGTCGGCAGCTAGTCAGGAATGGCCGGACCTGGGTAGAATCGCCGTTGAACCGCTCGGGGTTTCCAATCTTGGGTTCGGGGCAGCGGCTGCAATGACCGGGGCAGGTAACTCGGAGGCAGGGCTGGTGGGCAGACTGGCTGGGGTAAGGTTGGTGAGGAGTTGGATGATCCTGGCGAGTTGTTGTTGCTGCTGCTGGGACTGCTGCTGGTGCTGCTGGAACTGCTGATGCTGTTGGTGGCCGACCTGAAGCAGAGAGGTGATGTCGCCGCTCATGCGGCCTAGCTCTCTCTCAGTGTGTTCCAGGCGTAGCATGGCGGTGGGTTGCTCAGGTTCTTCGGTTTCCATGTCGGGGAAGTGTGCGCTGAGTCCATAATGGTCAGATCGTACTGTCACGGTTCAGACAGACGACAAGAGGACCACAATTGCGTCACACCAGAAAGTTTATTAAAACTTAAGGGAAAAGGGAAGTAGGGAGTGAGTGAAGGCTCCAGGGGTTATCCCGTCCAATGTGCTGGGTCTGTGCCCCCCAGTGGCAGCGATCGTCCGATGACGCCGGTGGTTGGTGGTCCAGAAGTCCTGGGGGAGGAAACACAGACACAACGGGGCGGATGAAACAGGGCAGAAGTACAGTTCAAGGGAAATCCAAATACGTTGTAGCAAGGCAGAAGGCTGGTCAGAGTTACCGGGGTCGAAGAGTAGTCAGGAGTCGTAATGGCAGAAAGCAGGTCTGGTTTTCCTGGGGCAGAAGAGTATCCAAGAATCAGGCAGGTCCGGGGTCACAAAACAAGGGTGAGCCAGAAGCGCGAGCACACAGGTTCCGGGTGTGAGCTTTGCAGACGATCTGACAAAGGAGAGCTGAAAGACAGGACTTTAAATACTGGGAGAGGTTAGTGGGTAATGCAGCGCAGCTGGCAGAGTAATTAGAGCCGAGCAGAGCAGGGACAGGTGGCGCTAGTTAGGCTGAGTAGAGAGAGAGAGATGAGCAGAGTGGAAGATAGTGGAAACACATTAAGGTGGTAACCCGGTGGAGTGAGAGGGCTCATGACACATATATTATAAAATAATTTAACAATAAGCAGAATCATTATGGGTTTAAAAAAGGATTAGTGACTACACCTGTCTGTGATGTATGAACATATTTTGAAACATTTGATATATGAAATATATTCTAAAACATATTTTGTGATCCAGATGCATGACTGGACAACCACATTGTGACTGCAGTAATCAATGTACTATATAATTATCATCAGGTGTGTATGTATATTATTTTTACAGGAACTGTCTTTATCACGCCACCAATAGAGTCAGGCAAGAGGAGGGGAAACCAAGCAGACATGGGCATAGACAGGAAAGAGGCTAGACAAAGAAACCATAGTGGCTCAAGGTCAAGGGTGGGTGGCTGTTTGGATAAAGAGGGGGTTCCTATATGATATGAAAAGATATGTTTAAAAAGAGAGCTCCAAGTCTGGGACTAGCAGTTGCTCCGCGGACCAGCTCGGCTTGTTACTTTGTAATAACATCTATTCTGAACTCACAAGCTCCAGTGTCTGACCGATATCTTTGAGAATTATTTCCACGACATTAATCAGATGGCGCAGGAGTGATGGGGTCCGCTATAAAACATGACGGATGATATCGTCCGGTTGGGCTCCTGTTTAAAAAAAGTGTAATTTGTCAACTATATTGACGCTGCTCTGACTGCTCTTCATTTGAAGATTTGACTGAGCTTTGGGAGTGATTAGTGTGCTTAGCTTGATCTAATCGTGGGAGAGAGAGAGAGAGAGAGAGAGAGAGAGAGAGAGAGAGGAGAGAGAAGAGAGGTGGGTGAGACAGAGAGAGAGAGAGAGAGAGAGAGAGAGAGAGAGAGAGAGAGAGAGAGAGAGAGGGAGAGAGAGAGAGAGAGAAGGAGAGGTGGGTGAGACAGAGAGAGAGAGAGAGAGAGAGAGAGAGAGAGAGAGAGAGAGAGAGAGAGAGAGAGAGAAGGAGAGGTGGGTGAGACAGAGAGAGAGAGAGAGGAGAGGAGAGGAGAGAGGAGAGAGAGAGAGAGAGAGAGAGAGAGAGAGAGAGAGAGAGAGAGAGAGAGAGAGAGAGAGAGAGAGAGAGAGAAGGAGAGGTGGGTGAGACAGAGAGAGAGAGGGAGAGATGAAGAAAAAAGAAAGGACTGAGATTGAGTCAGAGATAAAAATGTGTTTCTAAAAATGTCAACGTGCGTTGAAAGAACAGAAAGGAAGATGAGAAGGACATAAAATATAAAGAAATAGAGGAAAAATGAAGAGAAACAGAGGATGAGGTAGACAGTCAAACTGAGCTAAAGAAAGTGTGGTGGCTTAGAATATGAGTAATTATTATGGTTCTGGGAATCAATTAATCTGTAATATTATTTAAAGGTAATTAAGAAGATATATTTAACTTTTTACTGGTCCTACGTAGGTCTCTAAGCTAGTCGAAGCTAGTCCTGTCTGCATGCCAAATGACCAAGGCTCCGGTCAGAAGTAGTGTACTATACAGGGAATAGGGTACCATTTGGTATGGCTGAGGAGTGGAGAGGACAGATACTTGAATTATCTTGTTTTAAGTATTCAAGCCTCTGAAATATTCGCAGTAGCTTCCTGTTGGCTTCTGGAGATTAAATAGATAAACAACTAAAATCCCTGGCTTTGTCATACATCACACAGATTGTTTTCAGCCAGCAGGTTTTCATCAAGCATGCTGCTCTACTGGAATATTCTTCAACTTGGGATGGGGAGATGTGATAGGCTACTTGTCGACACTGCAATTATGTCAAATATTGACACCACAGGGAATCATTTGAATTGTTCTACACAGTACGACGAAATACTTAATGTGTCCGTTTTCCAGACACAGATTAAGCCTAAATCTAGTCCTGTGTTAAAACTTTATGGAGATCTGTGATTCTCCAAGACCCGTGCAGCGTGCTCTATCCCCATTTTTTTTTTTATGGGACTACTATGGTGGAAGAAGAACTAGCTCATTTGCATGCTAGCACTAATGTGTCTAGGCCCTATGGGATATTGCTTGTCTTTTCTCCGCTCATCTGATAAACAAGTAGACATTGTGTCACGGCCAAACTTGGCTGACTTCCATTTTGCATTTTGCGGTAGGAGGTTTGCATGCCATCCAAAAATTAAAATGAGACGCATCAGGCATCACAAAGCCATTGTCTGGTCTTATTTTGATATTAAAACGACAGCGGTAAAAATTGTCCTTGCTGTTTTTGGTTGGCAGTCACAGTGAGCGGGTAAAGCTTAGCTTAACTTTAAAATTGCAGCTAGGCTAATCCCAATGGAACCACTGAATTTTCTTGAGTTCTCTGTGTTTGTGTATGTGTGGGAATAAGTAAGTGTGTGTGTGTGTATGTGGTTGTGTGGGAGTGTGTGAGTGTGTGAGTGTGTGTGCGAGTGTATGTGCTTGCTCATATGTATGTGAGGAGAGAGAGAGAAAGAGAGAGAGAGAGAGATGAGAGGGAGATGGAGGGAGATAACGACAGAGGGGAAAGAGAGGGAGGAGAGAGATGAGGAGCTGTAAGGTGACCCAGAGGTGATCTCTTAAAAAGTTTCCCATATCCTCACCTTTGAAGTTTAATTGGGCATTTCCTTCCAGAATGACTCTGTGCTAGTGGCGGGTGTGTGTGTGTGTGTCTGTATGTGTGTGTGTGTGTGTGTGTGTGTGTGCGTGTGTGTGTTTGGAGGGTCCCTTAACCACCACAGTTGCCTAGGGAGGACATGAGATCAAAGGAACTGATCTGGACAACCAGTCCATAGAGAGATAGACGGAGTGTATGTGTGTGTTCAGATATGCGCATGGCATGCATCAGAGAAAGCGGTCAGGCAGCTCTAATGTGCCAAACAAGGCTTTTTTTCTGAAAGAGGAAAGCAGCTGAGATTTATCAGAAAAAGGGCTAGGTTGATGTTGTCATTGAACAAATATGTGATCACCTTGGAGAAGAAACCTATCTATCTTCCTCACCACCACAGACCACATAGGTGATGTGATCACACTGCTGTCTGTCAGTGAGGCTGAATCTCTTCAGCGGTAAAACTATGAGCTAATCGCACTGTCACTGTCCTCTGACTGGAAACCAACAGAGCCACACGACAGACGGGGAGAGGACGGGGAAAGGGAAATGTTTTCAACCAGCAGACCAGTGGAAAACCAATAATGGTGTCAAAGTTAATCTCTTCTTTCGCCCTTCTCTCCCCTTCTCACCCCTCTCTCCAGTCAATTAACTGTATCAAAGGTGAGAAACCAACTAAACTTCAGCAAAACAATCAACAGAGGTCATGGAGAGAGGGAGAGATAACCGTTGAGATGCAAGCTGTCTGATGATCCAGGCTCCTGCTAAAAAGCTAATAATCTCCCTGTGAGCATGGAGTGAGACACAGGAGAGAAAGAGAAAGAGATAGAGAGAGAGGTGAGAGAGAGTGAGAAGAGAGAGTGGGGAGAGAGAGTGGAGAGAGAGAGTGAGGAGAGAGAGCGAGAGAGAGAGAGAGAGAGAGAGAGAGAGAGAGAGAGAGAGAGAGAGAGAGAGAGAGAGAGAGAGAGAGGGAGAGAGAGTGAGAGAGAGGGGGAGAGAGAGTGGAGAGAGAGTGAGGAGAGAGAGAGTGAGAGAGAGAGAGAGAGAGAGAGAGAGAGAGAGAGAGAGAGAGAGAGAGAGAGAGAGAGAGAGAGAGAGAGTAAGGGGAGAAGAGAGAGAGAGAGAGAGAGAGAGAGAGAGAGAGAGAGAGAGAGAGAGAGAGAGAGAGAGAGAGAGAGAGAGAGAGAGAGAGAGAGAGAGAGAGAGAGAGAGAGGGTAGACAGAGAGAGGAGAGAGTGGGGAGACAGAGAAAGGAGAGAGCGAGAGAGATCCTGGAGTGTCAGAGTGGGGAGAGAGCCAGTCAGTCTCTCTTCCTCACATTGAAAAGCAATAAAGAACACAGCGAGAAGAAGAAAAACAAACTAGAGAAAAAAGCCCTCATAATTACAGCAGTTACCTCCATACAGCAGGTTACCCCCACAATGTCTGAGAAATACAATAATAACGATCGTGCATAAAGGGCATAGCAGGACCCAACATTAATCTCTATCTTCATTAGCCAGGCAAAGCTGCATTAATTATTCTGGTAAATGGGCTTTTTTTCCCTGAGAGAGTGAGTCTCCTTCCCAAATGGCACCCTATTCACTGTAGTGCAATACTTTTGACCAGAGCCCTATGGCTCTATATGGTGAATAGGGTGCCATTTGGGATGCACCCAGTGTCCAGGCCTCGGGGCCAGGCAAGGTACAAGGCCGTAAACAGAAGGGGTTACGGGTGCCTCAAGGGTGTGTACTGAGACCTTTTATACTTCACATCGTACATATTTAATGGCTAATCGTATGTTTGGATCTTGGATCTTTTACTCTTTTTCTCAGCCAGGGACTTGTTCTTTGGTCTTTCAAAGGAGATTAAACTGCAATGTTTTTTGGAAAGGTGTGTTATGTTGGTTGAGTTGAACATTGTATTTATTTTTGTTTTGGTGGTGTGCTTTTGAGGGAGACCATGGGACCCAATAACACTTTCTACTCAAGAAACACCATTAATACCACTGACCCAGAAAAGCAAAGGCCTCTGTATCCAGGCCGATGGTACTTTAATTGTACTGTAAATGGAGAGGTGTGAGAATTTAGTGAGTGTGGCTATGTCCCAAATGGCACCCTATTCCCTATTTAGTGCACTACTTTTGACCAGGGCCAATATGGCTCTGGTCAAAGGTAGTGCACTAGGGTGCCATTTGGGACGTTCCCTATGTCTGTTGTTGACGCTCCCTGTAGGAATGCACAGATGTTGGATGGCTGGCTCCTGTGGTTGGCTTGGCTCAACTGAGAGCTGGAGCAGTGGCGCTTTATTAATGAAGAGGGATCACATGCCAGACTTCTGTGTCTGCTGTGACAGCGACCGCTGGATGGAGTGGAGGGAGGGAACCATAATATTGACTGACAGGATTAATGTGTGTGTGTGTGTGTATGTATGTGTGTGTGTGTGTGTGTGTGTGTGTGTGTGTGTGTGTGTGTGTGTGTGTGTGTGTGTGTGTGTGTGTGTGTGTGTGTGTGTGTGTGTGTGTGTGTGTGTGTGTGTGTGTGTGTGTGTGTGTGTGTGTGTGTGTGTGTTTATGAGACAGTGTCTGGTATGTGTTCCTTATTTTATGTGTGTGTTTGTTTACAATGTGATGAGACTGTTGGTGAGACAGTGGCTGTGTCTGAAATGGCACTCTATTCCCTATATAGGTCACTTCTTATGGCCAGAGCCCTATGGAACCTGGTGCAATATATAGGGAATAGGGTCCCATTTCAAACGTAGACTATGGTCAAGATTTAATCAGTTCGCAGATTTGGACCACCATTCACCATTTAAAGGTAATTTCCGATTGAGCCGACATATGCAGCATTTACCGTGAGTGTGGTCTCCGCGAATGCGGGAACATTGCCCTTAAAACATGCATTCTGGACAACGTGCGATGGGAATGAATCTCAGTCTGTGTGTGAGGGAGTTTGTATTTGAAGAATAGACTTCATTTGCTATGAATGATTTAGTGAAAACAGCATGGTGCAACACACAGCACAAATAGAGGATATGAGGAGATTTTCAATCATGTATTCAGCACATCATTGCAGTTTCCTTCCAGTTGCAGTTCCCAAATGTGTGTGTGTGTGTGTGTGTGTGTGTGTGTGTGTGCATGTGTGCGTGTGTGCGTGTATGTGTGTATGTGTGTGGTCTCTCTCTGTCTGTGTATGTGGAGACATTCAATCATGTTTCCAGCACATCCTACCAGTTTCCTTCCAGTTCCAGTTCCAATGGAAAACATTCACTGGCACTGTTTAATTCCTATTCCCCTCCCTGGCCAGCGTGACAATGACATAGGAGTTGGCAAGACAGCACAAACAGATCTTGGACTCTAGGATCTGAGGCTAACCCCTCCCATCCTCTCCCTCCCTTCTTTCCCTCCACATTTCCACTCTTCCATTTCTCTCATCTCCTCAGTGTCATCGGGTAGTTTTTCAGCCAGTCCCCTGCCTCGTTAAACACATAGGCCAGGCAACAGGAAAAAGAGTTAAGGACTGGCAGTGCCCTGGTCCTGCAATGACTAACTGTTTGAATTTACTGGTCATATTTCCTATTTTTGTCTGTGTCCCAAATGGCACCCTATTCCTTATATTGTGCACTACAAAGTGCACTATGTAGGGGATAGGGTGTCCTTTGGGACTCACACTCCGTCTGAGCTGAGAGGAGTGTAGAGCAGGCCGAGGGAGAGGAGGAACTAGGCATCTATTCAGTCCCACTCAGTGTGTGTGTGTGTGTGTGTGTGTATGTGTGTCTCCCTGGGTGACGGATAACTCTGGAGATGAACCAACTCCATGACCCTCAGATTTACAGCACAACAGAGACAGGTCCACAGCTCAGACACAGTGAGCTTAGCATCCCTCCAAGACCACAGTTTGTCTCCAGAAGCTACTGCAGTATCAATGAGGAATTGGAGGGAGGAGAAGCAGAGAGGGGAGGGGAACACACGCAGGCTCACAAATACACACACACACACTATATTCATAAAAGCCAAGCCGACAACCAACCAATATTTCTCAACTGCAATTATTGTCATGTTTTTATGGAGGTTCTAAAGTTCTGTTATTTTTCTTCTCCCACACTTTGGACTGAGTGTTCAGGCTAATTAGCTCTGGGCTATTTAAATCACAGGTGTTATACACTATGCACAATATATTATGCACCCACACGCGCACACACACACATGCGCACACACACACAGTGGGGGTTGAAGAGAAAAACAACAATTCAAAGAGGTGATTTTGTAGCAATCAACCCACTGAGGAACAGCTAGGGTAAAGTGCCGATATGCTTTTTTCATTTGTCATTTGAAATGTCAACACGTTTAACAATGAACCAGTACTACACCCACTCATACTTACAGAAACGACATGTTCTCGCAGTTGTTAGGCATATGTTTTCTCCCTTTTTCTGATTTTTTCTTCCTCTTCACAGTCATCCTCATCTCCAAGCTGACTGAACTTACCTGTTCAGGAGGATAACATTACAGAACATTCAGATAGAAATGTATAATGTAGAACAGATAGGATTGAAATGATTGTCGGTCAGATAGAATAGGGAATCGTGTCAGCTCTATTCATTCTATTTTTATCTACAACCCCTTGTGAGGCAATCATGTAATCACAGCACCCCCATGGTCCCAATCACACTTCCCCCTATCATACCACCTGTTTTCTTCCCTTTTCTGTATCTGTCGCAATGTAGCCTACAATTGCAATAAACCAGTTCTGCTACAGTTTAATATGATCAGTATGATTTAAAATGATTGTGGGCAGTGGAATAATATCACTATTTCAGAAATCAGCCTCTAATAGTTATCGGAGTAGAATCAATCATAACAGGACATATTTGATTGTAGTACACCAGGGTGAATAACTCTTTATGAAGAAACAAGCCAGATGTCTGTGTATTGTCATTAACCAGATATGTTTCGGATATGTGCTATAGGATTTATCTGAGCATATTTCAATCACTGTTGTCATCAGTTTACGTTCAGCCTAAGTTGTTAAGACTGTGTTACTGCCCCCTAGTGCCCTCTTAGGGAAGCAAGGTTCTACCCAACACACAAATCAAATCAAATCATATTGGTTGAACGCACACATTTAGCAGATGTTATTGCGGGTGTAGCAAAAAAGCTTGTGTTCCTAGCGCCAACAATGCAGCAATATCTACCAATACACAACAATTCACACAAATCTAAAAGTAAAAGAATGGAATTAAGAAATATAGAAATATTAGGACGAGCAATGTCGGAATCCGGAGTATATATATATATATATATATATATATATGTGATGGGATGTCTAGACATTATGGACAGTATGTGGATAGAATATGTAGTATATCTGAAGAATACATGGACAGAAAAGTACACAGTATGTACAGCAATAGTTATATAGGATGGCCTTGACTAGAATACAGTATATATATGAAATGGGTAAAATAGTATGTAAACATTATTAAAGTGACCAGTTTTCCATTATTAAAGTGACCAGTGTTCCATGTCTATGGACATAGGGCAGCAGCCTCTAAGGTGCAGGGTTGAGTAACCAGGTTGTAGCCGGCTAGTGACAGTGACTAAGTTAAGGGCAGTGTACTGGGTGGAGGCCGGCTAGTGATGGCTATTTATCAGTATGATGGCCTTGAGATAGAAGCTGTTTTTCAGTCTCTCGGTCCCAGCTTTGATGCACCTGTGCTGACCTCGCCTTCTGGATGATAGAGGGGTGAACAAGCCGTGGCTCAGGTGGCTGAGGTCCTTGATGATCTTCACAATCATTCCTGATCAGGTAAGACTCACAGTAAGAAAGACAATAACTCTGAATGTTGCTACAAGAACTTCAACTGACAGAAAAATGAGGAGGAAGAGGAGGAGGAAGATGAAGAAGAGGAGGAACCTGAACTGATTCAAGCAGCCAAACAGCCTGGAATGGAGTGTGCGATAAATCTCAAAATGACCACTTGATGGTGCTAAACTACCTCTTTTAGTTCAACTGCTGAGACCAGTTAGTGAGGAAAGGTATATCCACTTGACTGCCTGTACAAGGACAGTATCATATTTATGCATATTTATCATATGTATATTTTATCACATTTATGCATATTTATTTAACTTTTATCTTAAGCAACTTACAGTTCAGTGAACGCATAGGACTACATTTTACATGTACAGTATGTGATCGCTGCAGGAATTGAACACATAACCTTCTTGTTGCCACACACAACTATCTGGAGGAATCTTTTGGTGTCTGAAAAAGTCTACTGTGTACCTCTGTAGACCCACACCATGCCATGTCGCCATCTAATAGCCTACCACAATCCCATAATTATCCACAAAGCGTAATGGCTCAGTTTAATTGTGTTCCGCATGAGTTATAGCTCACTCATTCATAAAAGATTGTGCTTTACTAAGATCCTTTTGTTATTTTTGTTATTTTATTTACATGCATTTGTAATCTGTGATGAACTGTTATAGCTCTATTGTAGGCTACACAAAATGCTTATTATATACTGTACATGTAGACCTACAAATCGCAGTGCTTTCTGACTTGAACTATGAACCCACAGCCTGTCACAGTGGAGACATGCTGAACCATTGTTTTTACTACTTCTCACTGGAAGTGGATACCACAATATCTTGGCTTGGCTAAATATAGGCCTACCAGTGAATAAAACGAACACACCCTAGCACAAGATGTCAACTCAGTTAGTCCTACAGAGCTCCACAGTCATTTATACAGTTAAAGTGATGCTCCAGAACTCTTGTATAATTTCAGCCAGTTGTTTTGAAAGTGGTGCTCACGAGCCAAAACGGGTCCCCTTTTTTTGTGTACTACGTCATCCAATTGTGTACTACGTCATCCATTTCGTATGATATATTACGGGGGGTTTTCAATGCGTATGATATGTTACGAATCCAATTCATACAAATGTTACGAATTTGTGGGCTTAAGATCCCTGACTGCATCTTTAATAACAGTAAGTACAGTTATTTTAACAGTAAGTTATATCTTAGGGTATAACATTGGAAAAGCGCTTGTTGAGCCAATGGCCACCATACCCCATATAAATGATGATTACATTTTGTCAGATTTTTGCATAACATGCATAGTATTTTTGCAATGTGTCATGCATATGAACTCAAGTTAGTGCATTTTTATTGTTACAGAGCAGACATCATCATGCCCCATTTATGTAAGTTTAAAACAAGCAGGGGTCTAGCCCCCCTTGAGGTTCTTGAGAGTACAGCCAGGTTTTGAGAGAAGGGAAGAAGTCCATTCGAGCAGCAGCAACGGATTAAAAAATAGACTGAATGACAATGAAGAGGTACATTGAAAAAAAGAAAACTAACAGAGGCTATGATAGAGTACAGATGTGGAATGTTAATTTGATCACTTTATTGCTGCTGAGAATTTTCCTGCACAGCAGGAAACGCAGACTTGCGTGTATTCAAGGTTTAAAAAGGCTTCTAAAGTTTGTATTTTCCACTTTAATATGTCAGACTTGATTTACCTTAACAAAAAATGCATCAACCCCTACAAAAAAGGTCCATTAACTATAATCCACATAATAATTCACATTTCCTGTTGCTGCTGGATTATTTTCCTGCTGTAGCAAACTGGCTCAAATTAAGTTCCTACATCTGTAGTAGAGGCAAACAAGGTCTTACTGTATCTGATGACATTGAGTCTGAGCTTGCTAAACATATCAAGAATCTTGCGGACCAGTTTCATGGGTTTAGTAGCCTCAAATGCAGAGAACTTGCCTACGAATTGGCACATCGAAACAACATCCCTGTGATAACAACATCCCTGTGATATCTATATATGAATGTAGGCATACATTTAAGATATACAAGATACCACAACCCCATTCCATGAATTTAACTTTGACCTACTAGCACCATCACCCACTGTCACAGGACACCCTACCCACTTACCCCAAGGTGGCTCAACCGTTCTTGGACAAGCTATGTTTTCAAAACTGTTATGTTTATATGAATTCTGATTATTTAAAGGGATACACAACATCCTGAAATATATGTAGATACTGTATCTTTGTTAGAAAGAATACTTTATATTTCTCTTGACGTGGTGATGCTGAATGTAAAAAATGGCTCAACTTACCCCACTCTCCCCTATTTAGGGAATATAGTGCCATTTGGGAAACAGCCTGAGACCACAGATCAGTAAATAAAGACCACAGCACCGCCACCAGATTGTGTCTGGGGACTCACGCTCATCTTTTGGCCCCAAGTCAATTTAATTTAAATGTAAATTTCAGCGATGCATGGTGTTTAAAGGTTTAAATTAGCAAAAAAGGGAAAGTTAATTAACGTATTTCAGACAGTCTCTCCAAACTCCACAGCCCTAATTTTTCTCTGTGTAATATACTCGATCAAGTGTTAAGGGGCAGGGCAGGGACAGGCTGAAGATATGCATATCGTTTAACCCATTCTCCTCAAGCTGTTGGCTGACTGCATATATTTTTGGATATTGTCAGACTTTCAGTTGTGAAGGCTTAAATGTTCATAGATTCAGATGGAGATGGTAAAAACCTCAATGACGAATTAACAACTTCAGTATTAATTGGAGGAGAGCTCAAGAAAAAGAACAGAAGGAGGAAGGGAGAAGGGGGGAAGAGGAAAGAGAGAAGGCTGGTCAGGGAGAGAGGCAGTATGCCCCCCTTGGTAGGTAGTTGGACTGTAGGGGTTGTTTAGATTGTTATTTTGTGAATAGTAGAATAATATCACCTTGCCCCAGAACAAACATGTGAGAGTGTGATTTGAAGGAGTCAGGCGCAGGAGGGTAAATCACAGAATACAGAGTTTATTCCGTAGTACACAGTTACGCTGGATAGCGTCAACAGTCCAGTGCGCAAAACAGGCGCACTGGAACAAATACAGGCACACGGGGAAGATATATCCCAGCAATACAAAGTACAGGTAGCTCCACCGAGCTACACTCATCTCACATGAAACAATCACACACAAGGACAAGGGGGCAGAAGGAACACTAATGAGGGGAATATGAACCAGGTGTGTGTAATTGACAAGACAAGACAAATAGAATGATGAGATATGGAGCGGCAGTGGCTAGAAGGCCGGTGACAACGAACGCCGAAGCCTGCCCGAACAAGGAGGGGAGGCAGCTTCGGAGAAAGTCGTGACAGTACCCTCCCCCCTTGACGCGCAGCTCCAGCAGCGTGCCGACCCCGGCCTCTGGGACGGCCAGGAGGACGCGGAGCAGGGCGAGCCGGATTGCGACGGTGGAAATCCCGCAACAGGGAGGGATCGAGGATATCCCTCACCGAGACCCAGCACCATTCCTTCGGACCTTACCCCTCCCACTCCACGAGGTACTGAAGGCCCTCCACCCAACGCCTCGAATCCAGGATGGAACGGACGGAGTACGCCGGAGGGACCTCCCGCACCTCAGACTCCTGGAGCGGACCAGCCACCACCGGCCTGAGGAGAGACACATGAAACGAGGGGTTAATACGGTAATCAGGGGGGGAGTATTAACCTATAGGTAACCTCGTTGATTCTCTTCAGGACTTTGAACGGCCCCACAAACCGCAGGCTCAGCTTCCGGCAGGGCAGGCGGATCGGCAGATTCCGGGTCGAGAACCAGACCCGGAACGAAGACTGGGGCCTCACTGCGGTGGCGGTCAGCGTTGGCCTTCTGACGACGCACGGCGTGCAGGAGGTGGACGTGGGCAGCGTCCACGATGCCAGAACCGGTTGGTAACCTAACATACATTGGAATGTCGTCAGGTTAGTGGAGGAGTGACGGAGAGAGTTCTGGGCATTTTCGGACCATGGCAAGAACACCGACCACTCCCCTGGCCGGTCCTGGCAGTAGGACTCTGGGCGCACACCGAGCAGGAGGAGACATACACCCTCACGTCCTTAGCCAAGGTAGGCCACCAGTACTTTCCGGTCAGGCAGCGCACTGTATGACCGATACCTGGGTGACCAGAGGAGGGTGACGTGTATGCCCAGTAGATCAGACAATCATGGATAAGAGCAGGCATGTACTGCAGCCCAGCTGGACATTGAGGTGGAGATGGCTCTGTGCGTAACGCCTGCTCTAAATCCGCGTCCATCGCCCATACTACCGGTGCCACAATGCAGCAGGCCGGGAGTATGGGGGTGTTGTCTCTGGGCCTCTCCTCTGTGTCATACAGCCATGACAGTGCGTCTGCCTTCACGTTCTTCGTACCCGGAATGTATGACAGTGTAAAATCTAACCGGGTGAAGAATAGGGCCCACATGGCCTGGCGAGGATTCAGCCTCCTCGCTGACCGGATGTACTCCAGGTTACGGTGGTCTGTCCAGACGAGGAAAGGGTGTTTCGCCCCTTCAAGCCAATGCCTCCACACGGTCAGGGCTCGGACAACAGCCAACAGCTCCCGATCACCAACGTCGTAGTTCTGCTCCGCCGGGCTGAGCTTCTTAGAGAAGAAGGCACAGGGGCAGAGCTTGGGTGGCGTGCCCAAGCGTTGAGATAGGACAGCGCCTATCCCTAACTCGGACGCATCCACCTCCACTACGAACGGTAGTGATGGATCGGGATGGGCCAGTACCGGGGCTGAGGTGAATGCGCATCTTTTCCTTGTTCAGTGGTCGATAATCAATGCAAGGGCGCAGACCGCCATCTTTCTTCTTCACAAAAAGAAACTTGAGGAGGCGGGTGAAGTGGAGGGACGTATATACCCCTGGCGCAGGGACTCGGTGACGTATGTTTCCATAGCCTCCATTTCAGCCTGTGACAGGGGATACACATGACTCCTGGGAGGCACAGCGTTTACCCGGAGGTTTATCGTGCAATCCCCCGCCCGATGAGGTGGTAACTTGGTCGCCTGCGTTTTGCAAAACGCGTGCGCCAAATCGAGGTATTCGGGGGGAATGCGCACGGTGGAGGTACTGTCTGGACTTTCCACCGTTGTTGCACCAACGGAAACACCTAGACACCTACCTGACACTCTTGCGACCACCCTGTGAGAACCCTCTGCGGCCATGAGAAGGTGGGGTTGTGGAGTGCTAACCAAGGGATACCTAATACCACAGGGAAAGCAGGAGACTCAATAATAAAAAAAGTGACTTGCTCGCAATGAGTCTCATGGGTAATCATGGTGACTGGTGCTGTAACTTCCTTAACAAACCCGGACCCTAATGGTCGACTATCAAGTGCTCTGATGGGGAGTGGAATGAATAGGGGAACCAATGAAATACCTAGACTGTGTGAGAATGCCCTGTCCATAAAGATACCAGCTGCGCCTGAATCGACTAGTGCCTTACACTAGGAAACTACCATGTGATTAGGAAAGTAGATGGGTAGGGTACAGTGCGCAGCAGAGGGCTCTGAACAAGTGTGGGTGTTCGATACCTGGGGTGATGCGAAAGTGCCTTGCCTGCCGCCTCCAGACCCAAAAGAATGCTGACGACAACGTGCGGTGTAATGTCCCTTCGTGCCACCAGAGTGACACTGGCGCTTTCGTCCTCCGCTCTCTCGGATTGCGGTTCCACCCAGCTCCATCAGCTCGGGATCCAAGGCAGCTGGGGTGGGAAGGGGCAGACCCCCTCCAGGACGTCCTCTTACTGCCAGCAGGTTGTCCAAACGGATGGCCATGTCCACCAGTTGCGTGAAGGACAACATGGTGTTCCGGCAGGCTAGCTCCCTTCGGACGTCCTCCCGCAGATGGCCCCGGAGGTGGTCGATAAGGGCCTGCTCGTTCCACCCGGACCCAGCTGCTAGAGTCCAAAACTCCAAGGCGAAGTCCTGCGCAGTCCTCGTCCCCTGCCTCAGGTGGACCAGCCGCTCGCCCGCCTCTCGACCTTCGGGTGGGTGATCGAAGACAGCCCGAAAGAGGTGAGCGAACTCCCCGTAGTTGTCCAACGCGGCTCCTCCTTCGTTCCAGACCGCATTGGCCCACTCCAGGGCTTTCCCCGAGAGGCAGGAGACGAGGGCGGAAACCTTCTCCCGCTCCGATGGGGCCGGCCTGATGCTGGAGAAGTAGAGCTCCAGTTGGAGGAGGAATCCTTGGCAGAGAGCAGCTGCCCCGTCGAACTCCCGTGGTTGGGATATATGGATCCCTCTGGGTGCTGGGGTGTGGGTGGCTGGATCCGGTTGCCCAGCTGGTCTCGACAGATCGGGTCCTCTCCTCTCCAGGCATTGGACGACCTGAAGAACCCGATCCATCGCTTCTCCCAAGCTGGCTAGCATCGTTGAATGCTCCTGGACCCGTGCTACGACTCCAGGCATGTGCTCCTCTCCCGCTGACTCCATAGCGGGTGGGTGATTCTGTGAGAGTGTGATTTGAAGGAGTCAGGCGCAGGAGGGTAAATCACAGAATATAGAGTTTATTCCGTAGTACACAGTTACGCTGGATAGCGTCAACAGTCCAGTGCGCAAAACAGGCCCACTGGAACAAATACAGGCACATGGGGAAAATATACCCCGGCAATACAAAGTACAGGTAGCTCCACCGAGCTACACTCATCTCACTTGAAACAATCACCCACAAGGACAAGGGGGCAGAGGCAACACTTATACACTTGTACTAATGAGGGGAATATGAACCAGGTGTGTGTAATTGACAAGACAAGACAAATGGAATGATGAGATATGGAGCGGCAGTGGCTAGAAGGCCGGTGACGACGTACGCCGAAGCCTGCCCGAACAAGGAGGGGAGGCAGCTTCAGAGGAAGTCGTGACAAAACAGCTGGAGACATGTTAATTTATACCTCAACTCTTGAGGAATTTGTGTGAATAAAGGTATTTCAGTCTGGGGTTTCAAAGTGAGGTATATATTAACATATGAGTGGTGGTCAGGGCCACATGCTGAGAGATTTGCATGGTTGCCATGTGAGGAAAGTGTGGTCTTCTGGCACAGGACTGGTTAATAGGTGTGAAAACCTTGTGATGTAAAATCTGGCCTTTGATCTCTCAACTCTACATAGGTTTCAAGTGTTAAGACTGTGTGATCTTTGATTCATGAAAGAGTTTATTTTATTCTGTAGTAAATCCTTTAGGTTAGACAAATGGACTTTGTTACTGTATGGCTGTGGCTGATCAGAATTCAACCTGCACTCTCTCAACACTGTTCAATATCCCTTTGATGTTCCCCCACCTTGAAAGACATAACAGACAGGTGTTCCAATTAGTCCAACAACTGAATATTTGAAGCGGTTCAGTACGTATAGTGATGAGAAACTAGAGAGACGTGGACACTGTAAAGATGAGGACAATACGATACAGCAATTTGTGCCCTCAAATGGTACCATATTCCCTATGTAGTGCACTTCTACTATGGGCCCAGGTCAAAAGTAGTGCACTATATTATAGGGAATAGGGTGCCATTTGGGAAGCAGACTATATTTTGGTCTAATAGAGGGGTGAAGTAAGGAGCCATGTATGTGTATTGGGAGACCCTTTACTGGCACACTGCTTTTATATTTTACACCCCATAATATACAGTAGTATTCCACTGGTGATAATTATGCAGATAGGCTTCAGTGCTTCTGGGTTTCCCTGAGTATAGATAGAGTCCCATATGGTCAGTCCTACTACATATGGACCTGCCATAGGCGTACCCACCTCTACTGTAGCTTATAGGATAAACCATTATTTAGGATATTGTTTTATTTCTCCAGTCCATGGTCACATTTAATAGCAATTCATTAGTGAGGTGGGACATGTACAGTAAAGACACGTAAAAGCACATTACATTTTTGACAATGGTTTTATCACAAAGGTCAACTTTAACATTAGGAGCCTGGCCCTGGGCTACAGTAAACTAAACTACCGTTTGGAATCTGGGGCTGTGGGTGAGCAAACATTGTGTTGTTCCAATACTGAAAGAGAAGGGGGAAGGGAGCTTTTAGATAGAGGAGCAAATACAGCAACACACCAAAATGTCAATGGTTATCTATGTCTATACCATATGTCTATCTATATCTATATCCATGGTCCTGTCATAACATTTTTTACTATAACACATACAAGTACATATTGACCCTGTAACGCCCCATGTTTCATCTCTCTACGGCAACAAACTAGGGACATATTTGGCACATCAAAGAAATTATTATTTAAGTTGCATAGTGACTTCAAAGACTAGAGATCGCCTTGTTCTTGTGAACCGGGGAATATGTCTGGCTGGTCAAACTGAATGATAATGCCCTGTTTCTGGGCAGGCTCTAAACATTGTGTGTGTGTGCCCATGCACACGTCTCTGTTTCTGTGTGTTTGTGTATGAGAGAGAGAGAGAGAGAGAGAGAGAGAGAGAGAGAGAGAGAGAGAGAGAGAGAGAGAGAGAGAGAGAGAGAGAGAGAGAGAGAGAGAGAGAGAGAAAGATAGCAGGACCCGAAGACCCTTGCTTCTCTCCAGAAAGTCTACATTAGTCCCCTCTGTTGATCTTGAGCCTTAACAGGAACAGCCACCATGACTGTTCTGATTTGTAATCAGGTTACCAAGTACTCTTGGATGACCTCTGTTGGGGCAGCAGCATCAAGGAGTTCATACTAATGGCTGTATTTTTTTTCTGAGAGTCTGTTGATCCTATTATATGGGCGGGGTAGCACTTTATAGTACAGCATGGAATAAAATGGTAATAATGGTAAAAGTATTTTGTTTTTATTATTATTTAGCAATCTTAGAAGATAACCTGCACACAAAAAATGCCCAAGAGACTATGGGGACTATCCCACTGCTGCCACCAATAGAAGGTGGGCATCTGGAGCCGCGCTAAAAACAGAAGTGGTGGAGTAGGGACTATACGCAGAGAAATCATGCACAAAGTAGCCTACACAAATGCAAAGCACGTGAAATATATTCATGTGAGCTGCACACATATCATAGTTTCAGCGGAATATCATCTGTCAGGCAGCCAGAGCCAGCAGCTCTCAACTGGTTGTCTCATGGAGCAGCTCACAGAAGAACAACATTGGTAGCCGGTCGGGTAAGTAGGAAAGAAATGTCAACTTCTGATATCTACAATATTAGAAAAAAGGGTTCCAAAAGGGTTCTGCCGCTGTCCCCATAGGAGAAGCTCTTTTGGTTACAGGTAGAACCCTTTTTGGTTCCAGGTAGAACTCTTTTGGGTTCCATGTAGAACCCTCTTTGGAAAGGTTTCTACAACGAACCCAAAAGGGTTCTTCTACCTGGAACCAAAAAGGGTTCTTCAACATAAAATTAGTAATTAGAATACTAGAATGGATTTTAACCTTCTTATTATGGTCCAAAGGTCAGCCATGTTGGTCAGGGAGTTGGCCAACCATGGTTTGTCAGTGCTGTGATAAGATATTGTGTAAAACAATGAATGTGACAAATGTATCTGCACTGTATGTATCTTAGCTAGCTAGCCAGACAGTTTTAGAGGAATGATTCCAGTAATTTTTCAAATTAACTGCCAATGTGCTAACACTCAATTCAAACAATGCAGTCAATCCACATACAATACACTGGCTCAAATCAGTTGATGATAGGACTTAGACAAGTTATAAATGCAAAAAGTACTGATATTGTATCATATAATAGCACTCACAGCTTTCCAAGAAAACAAAATCTAAGACATTTATGGTCTGTTTACATATATTTGAGGCTATTATACAGAACATTGGTATAAAACCCATATAAACTATATATAATTAATTATATGACAATAGTTAAGGTTGACTATAATTCCATTACGCAATTTTTATACATCACATGCCTTTTATTTTCCTGAATAAGTAAAAGCAGGAAATGCATCGCCTATGCCTCTACTACCACGGCGGCAGGTAGCTTAGTGGTTAAGAGCGTTGTGCCAGTAACCGAAAGGTCGCTGGTTCTAATCCCCGAGCCGACTAGGTGAAAAATCTGTCGATGTGCCCTTGAGCAAGGCACTTAACCCTAATTGCTCCTGTAAGTCGCTCTGGATAAGAGCGTCTGCTAAATGACCAATTATTATTATTTACTACCATTAATTTCAATTAGACTGGTTTTGGGATTTCTCCCTGACCAAGATGGCTGCCATTTTCGCCCCATTATGGAACTTTTAGGGTTTATGAGATAGTCCCTCTATTAATTTAATAGGATCTCTATGTTCTTCAAAGGGTTCTCCTATGGGGACAGCCCGAAGAAGCCTTTTTGGTTCTAGATAACAGCTTTTTTCTAAGAGTTTACCAGTAAATGCTAACTAAAAGGCAACAATGGGTATGAAAACAAGGTATTGCAAAAGTTTTGTCCGAAGTCGTGGTTGAATCTTTGCCATGCGCAATTCAGTCATCATGCACTGTTTGAATGAACATTTCTAAAGGCTTTCCCAAAAAACCTTGCCAATTAAATGTTGACTGCAAAGTAGGCCTACCTGGCAGAATTATATCATGATGATTTGTATCAATTGGGAGGGCATTTGTTTGGCAAACTCTGCCATCACATGTACACTGTAGGCCTACATTGTTGTACAGTACAGAAACACAGCTAGCCAAAACTTGCTAGGTGCGCAATTTTTGTTGTTTTGCTATAAAAAATAAATAATGATTTTGACAGGGAAAACCTGAAAAAACTATAGGGAAACAGAGCATTTTTCACACAGGGCACCTTTCCTTCGCTAGGTGGGCCGTTGGGGAAATTGTTGGCAAAATAGAGTAGGCTATACCCATTTCTCCAGGTACCACTACACAACAGAGAAACAGTAGTACACAGTAGTACACTCGTTGTAGCTAGCTGCAGTGGTGTAAAGTACTTAAATAAAAATACTTTTAAGTACTACTTAAGTAGTTTTTTGGGTATCTGTACTTTACTCAACTATTTATATTTTTGATTACTTTTACTTTTACTTCACTACATTCCTAAAGAAAATAATGTACTTTTTACTCCATACATTTTCCCTGACATCCAAAAGTACTCGTTACATTTTCAATGCTTAGCAGGACAGGAAAATTGTCTAATTCACACATTTATCAAGAGAACATCCCTGGTCATCCCTACTGTCTCTGATCTGGCGGACTCACTAAACACATGCTTCGTTTGTAAATGATGTCTGAGTGTTGGAACATTCCCCTGGCTATCTGTAAATTTAAAAAACAAGAAAATGGTGCTATCTGGTTTGCTTAATATAAGGAATTTGAAATGATTATACTTTTACTTTTACTTTTGATACTTAAGTATATTTAAAACCAAATACTTTTAGACTTTTACTCAAGTAGTATTTTACTGGGTGACTTTCACTTTTACTTGAGTCATTTTCTATTAAGGTATCTTTACTTTTACTCAAGTATGTCAATAGGGTACTTTTTCCACCACTGGCTAGCTTTGAAGAAAGAGTAGTACTCTCACAGTAACTCTGCTGCTACCTACCACCTGTGCCATAAAATCACAGGCCTCTTGGAAGAAACAGTAGTACACTCACAGGGAGGAGACCACTAAGACAATTAATTATGTGCATTAGACCTGTAAGCACCTCCCATTTCGGATACAGCCTACTTGTAAGGGTTTCCGCAAAAATGCATGCATATACTATATATTTACACTAATTTCTGATCGCCCACGCACAGTAAAGAAGTGTGGGTTAATTCTAAATATAAACGTGTCTATGAACATCGTGTTTCTGCATGGTCTGAGCTCGGCTTCTCCTGCCTGGTTAGCTCGGTCGTCACTAGTTACCACAGTCACAAAGTCATAAACCCCGCCCATTTATACACATTTCCTTCTCAAAATTGGTTTTTAAACCTAACCCTAATCTTAACCCTAACCTTAACCACACTGCTAACCTTATACCTAACCCTAACCTTAATTTAAGACAAAAAATCAAATTTTTGTTTTTAATGAATTTTTACAATATAGCTATTTCTGACTTTGTGGCTGTAGTAACTAGTGGAAACCCCATATATTCTTCATCCCTCCTCCCCGCGTTCGATGCGCTCTGCTATCGATTCTCTCTGGATCCTCAGTGCGGGCGAGAGCGGTGGTAAACATGGCGTCGGAAGGGATGATTTTAACCAACCACGACCACCAAATTCGAGTCGGAATTCTAACGGGTAATTTCTAAATATATCTAAATCGTTTGATGCCATCTCCGGCTACCTTTGTGTGTTCATTTTATGTGATTATCCGTACTGTCTTGCTCTCCACCGGGTTGTGGCCAGCTAGCTAGATGAGTTGTGGCTGTCTTGCATCGGCTTCTCGAGCCTGTCAAACGGTTAACGTTAACTCGCTAATGTAACGTTACTGCTTGACCGTATTCCTCGACTCCTATACTGCTAGTAATTTACAGATGTTTGCCTCTGTATATTTTTCTGTCATTTGCACCCTTTCAATGTTTTTTTAAAACGCAAAATACAAGATATGTTCATGAAGATGTAACTTGCAGCATTTTCTCGCTGTGTAGAAAACAGTTTTGTGATTTGAATAATTCATGTCTTGTACGCAAGCTGCAGCTAGCCTGGCAAAGCATAGCAGCAAGAGCCAGATTCTGTCAGTGTCACCGACTCGAATATGAGAACTGAATTAATGAGAATAAATTCTCACATTAGCTTATTTTCAGCATGATTGCTAAGCTATACTGTTACCGAATTAATTGATGTTGCTTACTAAGTTAGTATTGTTATTAATTTGGAAAATAGGCAATTATATCAGATAGATTGGCTCGTTTTTAGTGTGGGACGCTTGCGATGTAATTTTGTACTCGAGCGTGTCATTTTAATTTTCTGTCGGATTTATTCAGATTGCTAGTTATATATAGGCCAGCCAATACAGATGACTGTTGAAATACATTTTATTTGGATGCATGATAAATTGAGCTGTATTTTGTTGCAGCTGTAGTCCCTATAGCTAGCTGTGGAGAATAATCGTGTTTTCTTTTAAATTCAAGGCAAGCCTCTGGCTACTGAGTTTGGGCTTGCTATCCCTGTCCCACTCACCGGACCCTTTTTTTATGGCAAGAATAATAGCTTAACGATGACTCCGTCGGTCAATATTGGCATTCCGCTGCCTCTGTGCACATAAGTACACACACACACACACACACACACACACACTGTTTTGACATAGATCCTCCGCAGTAGTTAGATTGCTATCACACACGAGTACCCCACCCCGCCCCCTAGTTTCGGGGTAGGCGCTGTTCATTGAAATGTGGTTCTGAAATGGGGCGTTGGGGGGCGGGGGGAATTGATACCTAGTCAGTTGCACAACTGAATGCGTTCAACTGAAATGTATGTGCAGCGGTTTGTTCGAACAATATCTCTGGAATTGTTAGATTGTGATAGGTTGGGTGGGGCATAGGGGTTTTCCCAATGACATGTACATTTACAGGGCGATTCCATGCCAGCTGGAGCGGAACATATTTTGTATATCTCAGTTTGTTCTGGCAATTCTCACATAGAAATTTCACTGAGAGAAGGAGGTTTGAAATGCTTTTTACATTTGTAAAACAAACCATGTTGGAGAAAATCATGACGAAAGTGGGCTCCTGTAAGACCCTATGATCTGTTAACTGTACATGATACAGACATCCTGGTGTCATTATAGCCTACTCCTTATAAGTGTGCTCTATCATATGGAATAGACCTATGTCTAGATTTTGAAATACAAATGTTCACATTAATTTATTCAACATCAAAAGTACCCTTTTTGATTTTGTTCATTTGAAGACATATTGTTTGGAACAATACACTAGACAAGTACATAACATTTCCAGAGTGGGCTGTCTGCTAATTCTGAAGTTTTTATCAATTTTATGACCACTACCAACACAGTGAATTGGAAAATGGATTTAAAGGGAACTCCCTCTGCTGATAAATTTGCTGAATGTGCGATTCTAAAGGAAGGTTGTGATTGGTTAATTACTTATAACGTCCATTTCTATGTATAACATGGGTAATATCATTAAAAGTACCAGGGAGCCCACTCTGGAAATGTTGTGTTGGAAGAGTACTGTATACTGTTCCAAACAATATGTCTAAAAATAAGCAAATACATTTACAGTGAGGGAAAAAAGTATTTGATCCCCTGCTGATTTTGTACGTTTTCCCACTGACAAAGAAATGATCAGTCTATAATTTTAATGGTAGGTTTATTTGAACGGTGAGAGACAGAATAACAACAAAAAAATCCAGAAAAACGCATGTCAAAAATGTTATAAATTGATTAGCATTTTAATGAGGGAAATAAGTATTTGAACCCCTCTCAATCAGAAAGATTTCTGGCTCCCAGGTGCCTTTTATACAGGTAACGAGCTGAGATTAGGAGGTCACTCTTAAAGGGAGTGCTCCTAATCTCAGCTTGTTACCTGTATAAAAGACACCTGTCCACAGAAGCGATCAATCAATCAGATTCCAAACTCTCCACCGTGGCCAAGACCAAAGAGCTCTCCAAGGATGTCAGGGACAAGATTGTAGACCTACACAAGGCTGGAATGGGCTACAAGACCATCGCCAAGCAGCTTGGTAAGAAGGTGACAACAATTGGTGCGATTATTCGCAAACGGAAGAAACACAAAATAACTGTCAATCTCCCTCTGCCTGGGGCTCCATGCAAGATCTCACCTCGTGGAGTTGCAATGATCATGAGAACGGTGAGGAATCAGCCCAGAACTACACGGGAGGATCTTGTCAATGATCTCAAGGCAGCTGGGACCATAGTCACCAAGAAAACAATTGGTAACACACTACGCCGTGAAGGACTGAAATCCTGCAGTGCCCGCAAGGTCCCCCTGCTCAAGAAAGCACATATACATGCCCGTCTGAAGTTTGCCAATGAACATCTGAATGATTCAGAGGAGAACTGGGTGAAAGTGTTGTGATCAGATGAGACCAAAATGGAGCTCTTTGGCATCAACTCAACTCGCCGTGTTTGGAGGAGGAGGAATGCTGCCTATGACCCCAAGAACACCATCCCCACCGTCAAACATGGAGGTGGAAACATTATGCTTTGGGGGTGTTTTTCTGCTAAAAGGACAGGACAACTTCACCGCATCAAAGGGACGATGGACGGGGCCATGTACCGTCAAATCTTGGGTGAGATCCTCCCCTCAGCCAGGGCATTGAAAATGGGTCGTGGATGGGTATTCCAGCATGACAATGACCCAAACACACGGCCAAGGCAACAAAGGAGTGGCTCAAGAAGAAGCACATTAAGGTCCTGGAGTGGCCTAGCCAGTCTGCAGACCTTAATCCCATAGAAAATCTGTGGAGGGAGCTGAAGGTTCGAGTTGCCAAACGTCAGCCTCGAAACCTTAATGACTTGGAGAAGATCTGCAAAGAGGAGTGGGACAAAATCCCTCCTGAGATGTGTGCAAACCTGGTGGCCAACTACAAGAAACGTCTGACCTCTCTGATTGCCAACAAGGGTTTTTCCACCAAGTACTAAGTAATGTTTTGCAAAGGGGTCAAATACTTATTGTCCTCATTAAAATGCAAATCAATTTATAACATTTTGACATGCATTTTTCTGGATTTTGTTGTTGTTATTCTGTCTCTCACTGTTCAAATAAACCTACCATTAAAATGATAGACTGATAATGTATTTGTCAGTGGGCAAACATACAAAATCAGCAGGGGATCAAATACTTTTTTCCCTCACTGTATGTTACCTTT
Source organism: Coregonus clupeaformis (assembly GCF_020615455.1). Taxonomy (NCBI): domain Eukaryota; kingdom Metazoa; phylum Chordata; class Actinopteri; order Salmoniformes; family Salmonidae; genus Coregonus; species Coregonus clupeaformis. Next base: position 59,898,341 of record NC_059211.1, on the reverse strand, counting down.
GACCTTCAGCCAGTCCAGAGTCCACCAGTTATTACGCTCTATTAGGTTGTGGATTTTGTTTGCAAATAAAAAAAACTAAGATGGTTACCACTTTGACTACTACTTTCAGTATTTTACTGTTGATTATTGTGAATGATTATGATAGTGTCTAGAGATGGGCCTAGTTGAAAAGGTTAACACAAGCTTTAAGCTGAAAGGGCTATTTTCCCCCAACATGAAATTCTGTCTGTCCTGTCTCCTCTGCTGTATGGTCTTTCCTCAAATAAAGATTCTCTCTGTGAAGCCTCTCACTTAAAAATGTCAATGGAAGGGTTCATTGGGAGATCTCACTTCTGTGGCAGACTACACATTTTCTCTCCCTTTCTATAACAGGCAAACTGAGCCCAACAGAATTGTGTTTGTGGGCAGCTTTATATATACCGTCTATGGTGGGCAGGGGCTTCTGAAGTTAGTGTATCAGTCTGGACCAATATTAGACAACTGTATGTTCTCAATTAGACAGATACAGTAGGCCTGTGTTTTCAAATAAGAGTTTACTATGACTGATTTATTATTATGAAGTGTTTGTTTGTGGGGTAAGCCCGTGTGTGTGTGTGCGTGTGTGTGTGTCATTAGGACTGTCAGTATGTATTGGGCAGATAAAAGTACCATATATCCTATCCTACCAGCCAGTCAGTACATTATCAGTCTGTTTATGTGCCAGAGAGAGACAGGTCCTGTGTTTTAGTGAAACCACTACTCCTGTTCACCCTCCTGCTGTGTGCATAGTGGCCTGGCAGCTATGATAGTGGACCTTGTCAGATGTGTGTGTGCCTGTGTGTGTCTAGAGGCAGCTATGGTATTTTCCTCGCAGGTGTGTGTGTGTGTTTAAGCTGAGCTGTGTGGTGTGCTTCATTTATGTTGGTTAGGGAGATGTGTGATGGGACTTTGCAATTGTGCTGTCTGTCTGTTTGACTGTCCTGCTGATCTGCATGTCACCTTTTTTGTCTAGCCTCCTATAGTAGTCCTGCAGTGTGTCGGTGAGGTATTTAAAATGTTGTGACGATATTATCTTTGATAAACAAACAAAAAAACGAACTTGGGGTGAGAAACAGAAACGAAATACCTTTCAAAAAAGTTGTTTTCTTCTTTTGGTTTCCAAAGTTGCATTCAAAGGAGCTGCGGCTGGCATCAAAGATTATTTCAGGGCGAGCAGAGTAGAGTAGAGCGTCTGCCTGACAGCCCCTGTCTCTGTGCTGTTCAAAGCACTGATCACAACCACGCTGTTAATGCTACACCATGCAAGGCAAGGCTACATACTCAGTCTCTGCTTTCTCTCTCTCCCTTGCCTTTGCAAAACAGCCTCCGTTGCGTGTCCCTTGTTGAAATCACCATATCTCCTATTTGTGAAAAGAGCAGAAGGGTTGTCTGTGTTCAACCTTTTACAAAGACTATAAGCCTTTTGAAACGTATTAGACAAATGACCTTGAACAACCAACTCAAGTCTGTCTGCCAGCAATGAAAGAAGTTAGCGTTGATGAGGTAAGGGAACATGTTGACTGTTGACACCTCTGTGGCGTCTTGTCTCTTTGGACACTCAACACTCCACAGATCTGTGATAACTGTGTAACATCTCTCTAAAGCCCTTGTTGGCTGATCCAGTGTTTCCGCTGCACTCATTTAATTGGCGCTGCGCCACAGGAAAATCATTGCCACCATGCCCAAAAAATATTAAACATAAACAAATATTTCTGTCAAGGCGCACTTTGACGATGCTAGTACAGTCCACATTTACTTTTTCTTAGCAAACAAAACGAGTAATAATTAGAACAATCAGACAACCCCATAGTAGAATAGTCTATTTACCTAGTCAGCTTGTTGTTGTGTGTTCTATGAGAGAGAAACATTCCTCTCGAGGTGCATTCAAGTTACGAGTGCCATAGGGAGGGAAACCTGCATTCTGACAAGCAATCAATGCACAACAATTCTTGCAATCGCGGGGAAAATAGCAGTTTTAATCGCCTTTGTTAAAAAGAGAAGGTTCCCAGCATTCCATTCCTACTTTATTTATTTCTAAACTCCTAAATATGTGCGAACTGCACCATTTTAAACCCAGAGTTTTTAGTAGTGTCATGGTTAAGCACAGTACTGCTCCGCAATTCACCATCAGTGCATAGGGGAGAGTAGGGCTAAATGTAACAGAGGGTAACTTGGGGTAAAACACAACTTTACCTCAAAATAATTTGTATTGAGTGACTTAAATTGTGATAAGACAGATTACATGTTTAGTTGAGCAAGAGTAGTGGCAACCAGGGAAAGTGGGAGAAAAAAATAGTGGTTTCTGTGAGAAGTACAGGCAAGGGGCGTGTCATTTATTTTTTAGTCATTTAGCAGACGCTCTTATCCAGAGCGACTTACAGTTAGTGAGTGCATACATTGTTTTTTTGTTTGTTTGTTTTTTCATACTGGCCCCCCGTGGGAATCGAACCCACAACCCTGGCATTGCAAGCGCCATGCTCTACCAACAGAGCTACACGGGGCCCATGTTACCCCCTGCCTGTTGCCCTAATAGGTAGGCCTACATCACTGTGTTTATGCAAGGTTTTTGGGACATAAAAGGATGCTAACTAGTTAAAATATCACATTTAGATCTAGATAATGATGAACCCAATAGGGTAAATGCAGATAGGCAACCCTATGATTCAGCCTATTTATCTTATAGCCACTATGCTGCATCAGTTGGGCTACAGATGATAATTGCTAATAGCATACCTGATAATATGGACCATGCATAGGCTACATGCATGGTCCAATGTTTGAAAATAATTGTAACAAATAATTTTACCAATATGTTATTGGGCTCATTTCTGGAGGTGGACATTTTATTTTAGATGGTGTCAGCATCATTTTAGTTAAATTCATTTTGGAGTAGAATTACCTTTTTAAAAAGTCACGAACTGAGCTTCTCAGTCCTTATACATTAAACTTATCTGGGGGGGTTTCCAGAGGAAACACTTGGCTGATCTGTGATCAGATATTGTAAATGTAAGCCCTGTAAACCCTGGCTGGCTGAGAAGAGGAGGCTGAGGAGAAGTGGACACCGGTAGGCAGCTAATTCAATCTAAAGCTCATGTTGACACCCTTTTAGGAATTACAGAGCTGTGTCAATGAGTGGCCTCAGTTTCTGCCAAGTCCCACTCTACAGTCAGTTGTACGGGGAGTCAACCAACCTTAAATCAAACTTACATCAACTTTACATGGTCTAATGGGATCTGATGGGATATTGTTTTGTCACTAAGGTCAGTCACTAGGATCAAGGTGCCTCTTGAAGAAGCATAGTAGCGCTTTGTTCTGTGCCTAGCTCCCGAGTGGCACAGCGGTCTAAGGCACTGCATCTCAGTGCTAGAGGCGTCACTACAGACCCTGGTTCGGTTCCAGGCTGTATCACAACCGGCCGTGATTGGGAGTCCCATAGGGCGGCACACAATTGGCCCAGCGTCGTCCGGGTTTGGCCGGGGTAGGCCGTCATTGTAAATAAGAATTTGTTCTTAACTGACTTGTCTAGTTAAATAAAGGTTAAATAAAATGTTAAATACAACAATACATCTCTTATAGTTTTCATTTACATCTGGCGGGGCATTTTCATAGGCTACCTGTCATTGGATTAAAGTTCATAGATCATACTCCTATGAATTATGGATTAATGTTGGTCTAGTGTTGGCTGCTGGGTGCCTTGGTCTATCTCCCATTTAGGCCTAGAAGACCTATGTCACAGTGGAAATGCATAAGTTCTACATTAGGCTTGGGCATTATACCGTATATATCGTATACCGGGGTATTTGGAAATAGCCACGGGATGGTTTTTTCAATATCGTTGAAACTATTCCTTTTTGATGTTTTTTTAAAATAATACATTTGAATATTTGTAGCTTCTTTTCAAGTAAAGATAAAGAAGATTGCGTTCTTCATTTCACCTGTCAGATAATTTGTCATTATGAAGCTTACTTTTAGTCCCCAGTCACGTGGTGTTTGTTTACAAGCACACAACAAGGAGAGACAGGAGCCTTGTGTCACTCAATGGTGATCTAGTTACGGTATGTAATTCACGACTAAATGTTTGCCAGCTAGATATCTTATAACTATTAAGTTAACTGTCTAAAATGTGCTAAAGGGTGGTTAGCTTCTTCCAAAATCAAGTTTGGTAACAGCAGAGAATCCCCTCCTGGATCAAGAGCCTTGCTGTCTAATATTTGTTTTGTGCATGCAGCAACCTGTGTGTAGCATTTTTGAGTTACTTGTATAACGTTATGAGCTGGGACGTCTGTCCTGCAAATACTTTAGGTCAGACACTGTATAAAATGTTTGCACGCACTCGTTAGCATTTAGTTAGCATTCTCAATTGGATTGTAAATGTACTTGTTAGCATTGCTAACCTTCGAATTACAGAGGATCAGTGGGGTATGACAATAGCACCCCTTGTGTTCAATGCCAGTATTACTGAATTTCCCGGTATGGCACAAGGTCGGTATGAATGTATGACAATCTGGATACCGCCAAGCCTACTCTACATTCTGCCTGCAGCTCCCCAGAGTGCTTAGCATACCAGCCCCTGTGCTGTGCTGTAGGTCCCTATACAATCTGTTAAATTTTTTGCCTTATTCCGTTTAGGTTTTTTCCCAAATTCCGTTTTATATTTCCAGGTTCCCGTTTTTCCTAGTTTTTTCAGGTTTTCGCTCTAAAAATCACATTTTGTTAATAGAACATCCAATGTTGTTGTTTTTCTAAGTTCACAATGTTTAAACCACATCAGAAGACCATTTGAGGTTTGGGAAAAATTTTAACGATTTAGATTTTTAGGTGTCGTTACCCTTTAATGCAAGTGTACACCAGGAAGAGACCTTGTTTGGTTAGGCGGTGTTGCTGTAGTGCTCATTTGAATTCACATGAAGTGTTCCAAAAGCACATGTGAAATGTCATGTGAAGTGTTCCAAAAACACATGATTTCCAAAAACACATGGTTTTATTATTTACTTGATTTCTCATGTAAAATGTAACGTGAAATGTCACATGAAGTGTTCCTAAAACACATTTTCAGAAGATTTCACATGTAAACTGTCACATGAAGTGTTCCAAAAACACGTTTTCACATGATTTCACATGTAAAATGTCACATGAACTGTTCTCCCCAAAGAAATTAATGTGAAATGTCACGTGAAGTGTTCCAAAACTACGTTTTCACATGATTTCACATATCAAATGTCACGTGAAGTGCTCCAAAAACCAGTTTGCACATTTAGTGTGAAATCATGTGATTTTCCACATGTGAACTCATGTGGTTCAACGTGTGAAAACATGAAACTACACTGTTAGCCATTGCTGTTAATTTGGCAGTACATTTTTGTCATTTTACAGTACGTAGTCTTTTTCTATATATTTACTGTGAATCGCAATGCACTTTGGTACTTTTTGGCCCGTCCTGCAAATTAACTTAGCACGCTTCACTGGCAATTGCATTTAAATCTATAGGATACTTGTTTAGATGCACTTATGACACTAACTGTTTTTTTATTTTTTATCCTGTAATTTTATAGTAAGTTACCGGCTACTGAGTTCCAGTGAAAATATTGGAAACAACTTTTTATTGGCAATTATACAAAGGTGGGTCTAATCCTGAATGCTGATTGGTTAAAACCGCATTCCAACCGGTGTCTATTCCACAAGTTACCACCGGCTAAATCTATGATGTTAAAATGCCTATTTACTCTGTTCCATCTGACTGCGGAATCCACTGTCTCATCAGCGCAGCCAAGCAATTTATAAACTTGATCTCCACAAAAAAAGCATCTAGACATTATCTCACATTTCCTTTTCAACAGCAAATATCTGTATAGACCTTGCTGTCTGTCTCTCTGACATTTGCAACATTGTTTCAATATTCAAATTCGATCTCTAACTGTCCCATAGTAATGAACGTGTCTGTAGTTGGGACAAGACCGCCAGGCAGGCAGCGTTTCTCAGCCAGTCGAAATCATGAATCAGCTGGCATCATTTTTATGGATATATACAAAGAAATGTAATTTGAAAAAGGGTAAAATGAAATGAAGTGCAGCTAGTTTACAGTCTTTCCAGCTTCAGTTTGAAGTAATTGTGTTAGCTGTGTTGTTGGCTAGCTCCTCTGAACAACAGTGTCCTGACGAGTTAGCACATTTTCTATGCCAGTCGAAATCGCGCCTCATTAGCTCGTTGTTATGGATGTATCCAAATAAATGTAACTAGAAAACGGCTTAAACAAATTTAAAATGCAGCTACTTTGCTGTTATTCTGGCTGCACTTTTTGACGTGAATGTAAGTTAGCCGTAGTTGGCTAACATTTTAAATGAAAATATGTCAATCATTATTTGAATATGTTGGTAACCCGTTGTATAAAAGTGATAATACCTTCGAAGACTGTGTTTGGAGGATATATTGGCACCTGTGCCAATATATCCTCCAAACACCTTCTTCTCTGGCATTATCACTTAAGAATACGTTTCTGCACTTAAATAATCATGCAAGTATCTGACAACACCAACAAAAAAGTAGCTGTGCTCATGGACACTTGACATTAAATCAAATCAAGTGTAAACACGCGATTGACGACACCCGCATAGCTGGTGCAGATCTGATTAGAATCTAGCCCTATGTGTGCATAAATGCTCTCAGGATTTGAACTTGCAACCTTTTGGTCTGGAGTGCATTAATGCCTCAGCAGTTCCACAAGATAGTTATTTGTTACTAAGAATATATATCCACTACTCTCAAATATAAGAGTACGGTTATGGTACAGTGTTGTTCCCTGGTTTACAAAAAGGTCAAAGGTACAAATAAGGTACCTTCAGAGGTACACATAGGAACTCATATGGTACTGGTCGGTACCTTTTAGGGGTACATGTGCGGATAATCTGCTATAATGGTAAATTTTTCTTTCCAATATATTCAATAAAATGGTGCGTTCGTAGCCATGTGGGAGGTGTGAAGTCGTAAATACCAGTTGGATGCGTTCATGTGCTTTGAACTCATTGAGAAATGCCAATTGGCTAATGGCCAACAAGCTGCATCACCCGTGAACTAAAAGTAAAGCTATCATGATTGTAAACTAATTATGGAGTTCAAAAACCATATTAATAGATCACCTTTTATAAATAATGTTTTGTTGTTACATTTAACTGCAGAAAATTCTGTTATCAAGGTCATTTTCTTAGTAGGTGATGTCAGAGGTCATCATGTGGGAGAAGTTGGAGCTCAGGGATGATAGATATGTTTCCCACTAGTAATTACCAGTTGGAGGGCCGTTCAAGTGGATTTTTCCCAGTCGTATGTGGTAAATTCCCACTTGGTTACAAATGCAGAATTAAGTACACTCATTACTGCACTTTGAAATGTAAGTTGGGGCAATGTGCTGGCATGGGGTTCATTAGCATATTTGGCGGCATGGGTGCGAACCGTCAGTGGAAATGTTTTACCAGTTTAAGTGGTTTTATTGTTATGTTGATTAAGGTTGAGCACCTCTTTTGACTCTGTCAGTTCCGCAATCTTTGTAAGAACTTGTGGCAATCAAGATCTGCACTGTTAAGAAGTTACTGTGCTACTTCCAAAAGCTTAATGGCAGCTGTTTCATAGGAAGTTAATGTTTTTCTTTTCAATAACTTGCTATCAACTAGTTGCATGTGGTTTATTGTGAAATTCACTGTAATTTACTGTACTGGTTGGAAAGTGAGTATTACAATAACATGGTGACTAGCTATGAATGAAATATCATATGGCTCTTTGGTATCACATGCACTTATGTCAGCCTTTAACAAGGCTGCAGAACTGACAGAGCACATTAACTGGGATGACATTCCATCTCATGGGAGACCAAAAAGAGCTAGCTGAAAGCGACACCTCGAATAAGCCTTCTGATAGGCTGCCGCTGCTACAGAATGCTGCCAATCAGCAAGTGATGTGCATGTTGTCAACAGAAACGTCAGTGAAGGCACAGTAGGTTACTGGCATGGCTTGCTAGTGTCCTGTAGGTTACTGGCAATGTTTTGTCATTGAGTTATTGTGACTTTTATAATAACTTACTGACAGGTAGTTTCCAGTTTTAAGATTTACAAATTCACAGCAACAAGTTTCCATTAAGTTACTGTAAAATGCATAATAACCTCTTTACAGTGCAGCTCATTATTGGCACATTCTCTTAAAAGTGTACAGAACAGTGTTAAAGGAGTTGCTCAACTTGCATCGGCATAACCATCAAACACTTCCACTGACGGTTGGCACAAACACACATTTATTTTGCCACACCCTCAAATATGCTAATGAGCCCCAACCAGTACATTTCCCCTAGCTATATTTTAAAGCGCAGTGATGAGCGTACCTTATATTCAAAAAATAATGGGTAGAAAATTTCCCATATCTACAAGGTACCGAACTGTACCATGTGAGTTTATATGTGTAGCAGGAAGTGTACCTTTTTTAAAAACCTTTTTTACCCCAGGGAACAACACTGTACCCTAACTATACCCGTATTTTTTGAGACATTGTTAATATATATAATAAGTATGAACCTGGTGGCACTGCAGAAAGAACGAGGCACTCCCAACCAAGAGGTTGCAAGTTTAAATCCCCAAATAATTATTGTATACTCTGAGTCTACTTCAAGTGTCCTTGATCACTGCTAGTTTTATGTTGATGTAATGTTGATGGTGATAATTGTACAATTATTTACTTGAATCTGGGCAGCTTTTAGCAAAGTGCAGACATGCATTCTTGCCAATAAGTCTGTGGCCGTATCTTTTACGCTCACAGATCTGGTGGTGTAGCTGCACTGTAGCAGGACATTACAGGTTGGTAGCGAGCAAGGGGTTATTAGTTCAAATCCCATTTAAAGCTGAGTCCCAATTTTGTTTACTGTACAAAATTATACAAGATTTTACAGTAATTAAAATCAGAATACAGCAGCATACTGTCATTTTATAGAAATAACACCTTCAAGTTGATGTATATATTTACTCTATTTTTACTGATATTTAGGAAAAGTGCAGAAAAATATTGTTGGCAATAAATGTATAGCCAATCTCCATTATGGCCATAGACCTGGTGTCACAGCAGGAACTTCAGATAACTAGCTACCAAGAGGTTGTGAGTTCAAATCCCAAGTGAGGTTTAGTCCCAAGTAATCAGCAGCATACTGTCCTTTAACATTAACACCTTCATTTAGCTGTACAAATACAGTAACTAGTTGTAGATTTACCGTATTTTACATTTACATCATTTAGCAGACGCTCTTATCCAGAGTGACTTACAAATTGGTGCATTCAACTTATGATAGCCAGTGGGACAACCACTTTTCTTCTTTTTTTTTATGGGAGGTTGGAGGGGTAGAAGGATTACTTTATACTATTCCAGGTATTCCTTAAAGAGGTAGGGTTTCAAGTGTCTCCGGAAGCTGGTCAGTGACTCCGCTGTCCTGGCGTCGTGGGGGAGCTTGTTCCACCATTGGGGTGCCAGAGCAGGGAATAGCTTTGACTGGGCTGAGCGGGTACTGTGCTTCCGTAGAGGTAGGGGAGCTAGCAGGCCAGAGGTGGATGAACGTAGTGCCCTCGTTTGGGTGTAGGGTCTGATCCTGAAGGTAAGGAGGTGCCGTTCCCCTCACAGCTTCGTAGGCAAGCTTCACCACAACTAGACAAAAACCTCCTCGCGATGTCCTTGAAACAAACCGGGAACTAGACAAAACCTGCAGGGGACTATGACTGTTTAAATTGAAATCGTGTCAATTACGCCTTTTTAAAGTAAAGTATTCTAAAGGACGTTTGACATCACCTCATTGTCACATTTATTTCACGAGATCATTGTCACGTTGCTTCACATGTTGTCACGTTATCACCTTAACTTCACATGAAATCACGTAAGGGACATAATGAGCTCCTAGAGAGCCGGAGGTGCTTGTAGCCTTTTAGACTGGCTAAACCACAAGGGCTCTTCTTTCTGCTGTTGGTGTTGGTATGCTGCAGTAGGGTGGGATTCGGGTAGCAGTGCCTATGGGGTCGGACGATGCTCTTGAGGCGCTACATTCCTCATTCATAAATGTGTAACGCTACAGAGCATCTCTTCATGACATAATTATATATTTAGAGCACTCAGGGTTGCTCTTCACTGCCTCTCTCTGCCTGTCTGCTTGCCTGGCTACTAGCTCAATGACCCTGTAGGCTACCTAATGACATACAAATGCTTTTACTTGGGGTTAGCTATGTTAACACTACGTCATTGAGTACGGTTGCATGCACACAATGTGATTATTGTGGATAGTCAGATTTAATAGAATAGTTATATTTAAAACGTTTACATGCTTTGCAAGAAGATCGTTTTCCCTAATAATCCTGTTTACATGGACACATCTGAAATCAGGCTACCTGATGGGACTCTGATAAATGCTGAAAATCGCTGATCAAAATAAACGTTCTACCACAGCGACTATGTTATTTTTGGGAAGCATATTTGATTCTGAGTTCGGACATATACATTTTGTATGCAAAAACGACTTCTAGGATGCATACATTGTTGTTCCGAATTACTTCACTCGCGCTAAAGAGGGAGGCTCGCTTGGCTGGTGCTAGCACATGCACAGATCAAATACACAGCTGGAATGCTGATTAAGGTGTTTACATGTCCTAATAATTAGAAAGATTGCGCAGAAAAACAGGTGTTTTAATCGGTGTATGCTTATTTCGATTTTGACCATACGCCGATTAAGATAAAAGGAGTAAGGTTTTACATGACTATTGCATAATCTGCCTAATGCCATAATCAGTTTAATATCAAATTATTACTGTGCATGTAAACGTACGCTACCGGTCAAAAGTTTTAGAACACCTACTCATTCAAGGGTTTTTCTTTATTTTTACTATTTTCTACATTGTAGAATAATAGTGAAGACATCAAAATGATGAAATAACACATATGGAATCATGTAGTAACCAAAAAAGTGTTAAACAAATCAAAATATATTTTACATTTGAGATTCTTCAAATAGCCACCCTTTGCCTTGATGACAGCTTTGCACACTCTTGGCATTCTCTCAACCAGCTTCACCTGGAATGCTTTTCCAACAGTCTTGAAGGAGTTCCCACATATGCTGAGCTCTTGTTGGCTGCTTTTCCTTCACTCTGCGGTCTGACTCATTCCAAACCATCTCAATTTGGTTGAGGTCGGGGGATTGTGGAGGCCAGGTCATCTGATGCAGCACTCCATCACTCTTCTTCTTGGTAAAATAGCCCTTTCACAGCCTGGAGGCGTGTTGGGTCATTGTCCTGTTGAAAAACAAATGATAGTCCCACTAAGCCCAAACCAGCTTGGATGGCGTATCGCTGCAGAATGCTGTGGTAGCCATGCTGGTTAAGTGTGCCTCACAGGCGGTGTCACCAGCAAAGCACCCCCACACATCACACCTCCTCCTCCATGCTTTATGGTGGGAACTACACATGCAGTGATCATCCGTTCACCCACACCGCGTCTCACAAAGACACGGAGGTTGGAACCAAAAATCTCACATTTGGACTCCAGACCAAAGGACATATTTCCACCGGTCTAATGTCCATTGCTCGTGTTTCTTGGCCCAAGCAAGTCTCTTCTTATTATTGGTGTCAATTAGTAGTGGTTTCCTTACAGCAATTCGACCATGAAGGCCTGATTCACACAGTCTCCTCTGAACAGTTGATGTTGAGATGTGTCTGTTACTTGAACTCTTTGAAGCATTTATTTGGGCTGCAATTTCTGAGGCTGGTAACTCTAAATAACTTATCCTCTGCAGCATGAGAGCCAGTTTCATCATAGCGCTTGATGGTTTTTGCCACCACACTTGAAGAAACATTCAAAGTTCTTGAAATGTTCTGTATTGACTGACCTTCAGGTCTTAAAGTAATGATGGACTGTCGTTTCTCTTTGCTTATTTGAGCTGTTCTTGCCATAATATGGACTTGGTCTTTTACCAATTAGGGCTATCTTCATACTACTTTGTCACAACACAACTGTTTGGCTCAAACGCATTAAGAAGGAAATAAATTCCACAAATTAACTTTTAAGAAGGCACACCTGTTAATTGAAATGCATTCCAGGTGACTACCTCATGAAGTTGGTTGAGAGAATGCCAAGAGTGTGCAAAGCTGTCATCAAGGCAAAGGGTGGCTATTTGAAGAATATCAAATATAAAATCAATCAATCAATCAATCAATCAATTTTATTTTATATAGCCCTTCTTACATCAGCTAATATCTCGAAGTGCTGTACAGAAACCCAGCCTAAAACCCCAAACAGCTAGTAATGCAGGTGTAGAAGCACGGTGGCTAGGAAAAACTCCCTAGAAAGGCGAAAGCCTAGGAAGAAACCTAGAGAGGAACCAGGCTATGAGGGGTGGCCAGGTTATACTTAAATATACTTTGATTTGTTTAACCCTTTTTTGGTTAATACATGATTCCATATGTGTTATTTCATAGTTTTGATGTCTTCACTATTATTCTACAATGTAGAAAATAGTAAAATAAAGAAAAACGAGTAGGTGTTCTAAAACTTTTGACCGGTAGTGTACTCAGTGTTTGTGTTGGTAGTTGGAAGATCTTATAGAATGCCCCCTGGGCCAGCTTTGAGAATCTCTGTTCTGCTGAATGTGAGCATTCACAGGCACATGTGTTTGGGGTTAAATAGTGTATCTCCATACTCTGCTACTGTATGGGATCTGAATCAGACCATTGTGACTGATTGATACAGTGAGCATGTGATGCGCGCGCACACACACACACACACACACACACACACACACACCTTCAGTCAGTGAAGGACAGTCAGGAGGAATAATCAATGTTCTCCCTGACCCCTCACTGTGATCCCTGCTGCTCTGTTAGAAATAGGTTTCATTGGGATACAGTGGTTACTGCTGTGTAGTGCGGTGTGTTGTAGACCCAGCCAGCCAGGCAGTGTGTCTGTGAGTACTGGAGTTTGGCCCTTACATGCTCCCTTCTTCCCTCTCCCCTGCCCTGGTGGAGTGCATGAGTGATAGAGAGAAAGAAAGAGGTGGAGAGAGACTGAGGGAGAGACTGTGAGAGAAAGAGTGCTGAGCCTGGATAGCGGGCGGGCGGGAGGATGGAAGGATCAGAGGCGTGTTAAGTCCATTAGGATGTGAATGGAGCTGTGCTGGGCCATAAGCATGCTGGGTGCATTCTCGCTCTGTGCTGCTGTCGCGTGAGTGCCTCTGCTCTGCCTGCCTCCCCCTACACACTTTCTATTTTTCTCTCTCCCTCTCTCTTTTTCTTCTCTCTATTCCTCGGTCTCCTCTCTCGCTCTCTTTCTCTCGACAGCAGGGTGGCAGCTCAGTCCTCGTAGGTTACACACACACCACACACACACACACACACACACACACACACACACACACACACAGTAGTTGCAGAGGAAGACAACAACAGAAAGAGTATCAGGGCTAAAATCTCAGTAATCTATATCTTCAAAACCAATGTGCGCGTGCCTGCGTGGGAGAGTGTATGTGTGTGGGTGGGAGGATATAGACTGTGTGTGTGTGTGTGTGTGTGTGTGTGTGTAAATTAGTTTTGGACTCATTGTGATTCAGTATGTTGAGAAGTGATGAGTCATACTCCTCTCTGTGAGTTAGGCACGTGGAAGGAAGGATTGAAGAATGAAAGGAAAGAAGGCTCACTACCTAACCCACTGGGCTGTCCTCACCACCTCATGATGCCAGCCTGCTCTAACACTGCTCTTATGGTTCGGCCTAGTTACTTAGTGAGTGTGTCAGTCAGTTAGTTAGTGTGGGTAGTTGCTGTAAAGAGTGAGGCAACCCTTTTAGCTCATCCTTTTCCTCCTGTTGTTTTCTGCTGCTTTATTCCTCTGCTTTAAATCACCCTGACAGCACAGCCACTGCCACAGCTTAGTAATTTGACTGTTTATTATGATTATTAAATGTCACAACAATTTCGTTAAGGATAGATGGGGAAGGGGAAGTAGGAAGAGGTCACAGTCAATCAGATATGCTTTAGTTGTACTGTAATTTGTTTTTGTATTACTGTATGTCATTCAACATGACTAATGTGGTGAGAGTCCAGTATCTCTCTGAGCCACTGACTATGACCTTCAGGATCGAGCACTAAGCTGAACACTGATGCTAAGGAGAGTCTGTTTCCTTCTAACCTGATGCTACCGAGACCCATGACCCTGGCTGCACTTGGTCTGATTCTCTGTGATTCTCTATCTACCTTTCTCTTAGAAGTGTGACATGGAATAGTGTGTGGAAGAAATGTTGGAATTTCCTGCCGTTCCAACCCCCTGCAGAGATTACAAATCTATTTTTAGTGGACATAGAAGAGCACTCCCTTTCCCTCCTGTCCCTGTCATAGTAACATCAGGACTAGGGAAGGAGGTGTGTCAATGATTTATAGTCCACATTACACTGGGTCAAAATAGGCCTTTTAGTCTGGAAGGTGTGGGCTGCCTGGCATGGAGGTCATGGTGAGTTGTTCAGACCCCCCCCAGCCAAACACCTCAGTCAGTCAGACAGACAGGTACTGGAGATAGCCCATGGTTCTAGCGCAAACAGTCAGCAGCAGCATGGAAAGCAGGGATTCCTGCAGCTGTCCAGAATAATGTTGTCACGATCCCTGAATTTTGACTTTGATACTGATACAAAAAAAAAACAAGGCGTATTAGCAAAAGTCACAGAATGGGCACTTGATCCAGACCGCTACTGCGCTGTTCAATCATTGGGCATCTTTTGAGTTCAATATCATTTAGGGCTGTCCCCAACAACAACAAAAAATCTTGGTCGACCGAGAATCAATTGGTCAAATTTTTTAAATTAATATTTCTTCCATATATAGACACATCCTATGTTTTAATCAAATCAACTATATGCACTGAGCTTTAAGCGCACTGTTTTATTAAATAATTAAGACACACAAATGACTAGAGGGAGTCCGACTGCAATTGATTTGATTGTGCCGGGCTCAGACTTGCTGCGCTATGTAAAAAAAAAAAAAAAAGACAGCGAGTGACTGTGTGACTAGCACCTGTTCTCTCTCTCTCCTCCCTGCTGCAGCGACCACTACAGAACATCAACAGTGTTTATCACGCTGTCCGTTTTGCTGAAGCTGCAACATAATTACAGCCATTTCTGACTGACAAGTTATGTTACCGAAATCCATCATTTGTTTAGGAAAAACATTCCCTGTTCCCTCAGTCCTTGCTCTGTTTACATGACATGTATTCATCACATGCACCTGATCAATAGGGCGTGACCTATAGAATATCATAATCACATCAATAAATTGGTTATAACCAAACTCCGAACACCATAACACATTGACCGCAAAATGGATGCAGAGGATGTGAAAAATAAACTCGAAATGGGGGAATGTTTACTGGTTGAGCAGGAGGTAAAGGGGAAGTCAGATGTGTGGAATAAATGTGACTAGTTGTGGTAAATACTGGGGATCAAGAAAAATAAGGTATGGAGCAAGCGCTGCGTGCATATTATGTGTGCCAAACAGGTGCTGTTAAATTATATTGTAATCTTTGTGACCGTTTTGGAACAATGTAAACAACACTAAATAAATTGTAAGCGTACCAGAGAGTCTGTTGTAACGTTGTTTTTGTAAAGCCTTTATTACAGCAAAGACATTCATTCGTGAATGCAATTTCCGAAATGGAACGGTTTATTTATTGTTTAAGCTAATTATTCAAGGGTCGCTTTGTTATTTTGTCTTAACTAAAATGCTTGATTGCATTTCAAATCATGAATGACTCGTATGCTGTGTGATGACATGAACGAATGAATGATTGATTGATACAGTAGCCTATGTAACTATTGAAATATAGGCGTAAGTAAGTTAAGTTATTAAGACTAAACAGGAGGTGCTCTTAGGCCTACAGCTCAATGGTGGTAATACAAGGCTACTATACTAAGCCTGCTAATGATAATGACATTACTTATTATTATAATGATGATCATAATAATAATAATAATAATAATAGTAATAATAACAATAAGAAGGAGATCAAGAAAAAGCAGGGTTATTATTATTATAAATTTAAAAAAATCGGACAATTTGGAACAGTGTAAACAACACTAAATAAATTATAAATAATACCAGAGAGGCTGGTGTAATGAGAAAAAAAGTGTAAAGCCTTTATTACAGCACAGCAAAGATTAAAAACAGAATTTGTGAAATTGTTTATCTGACATGTTGTGGTTGCGTGAGGCTTGGTGCTCACAGAAACAGTAGACTACTAAACAAACACTCAAAAAGGCAACAGAAGCAGGATATGTCTTATTTCTGTAGATATATAGATGATTTATAAAGCCAGGCACATTTAACAGTTAGGCTATTGATTATAGACCTAATTAAGTTGGTTTCCTCTCTCCTCACTTTTGTTAGACAATTAAGGCAAGGGCTGTTTTCTAATCTAACTGCTGCTGCCTCCACCGCATTGTTCTCAACACCAATATGCTGGTTAACTTTGCTATTATGCACATAGCAACATGGTCTAGGAAAAGGCGGCAATTCAACAACGCACTGATGTGTTTCAGAACTGTGGACAGCGACCGCTATCCAACGTGGGAGAAAGCGCATTTGTTATAAAATAATATTATTTTTATTAGTGTTGCACCATTCTTCTTACTTAATATAACCATATACAATTTCAGTAGCACATATATCTTGGAGTGATGGACTGTTCCATCCCCATTCCCCACGGCCTCCACAATGGATTAGTCCACTCAGACAGGCGTGAATCAGACAGGTGTCTTGTACACCATGAAAAAATTATAAATGTTTTGCTATTGCTCGACTAAAGAAATCTCGGTCGACCGACAGCCTATCGACCAAACAATCGACCAGTCGACTAAATGGGGTCAGCCCTAATATCATTACATTTCAAAATGTTTATGTCAATGTTTTTGAGACAGCCATGTATGCATTAATGAATCAATTATACAATCATACAATCAATTTGACTTTGTTTTTACCAAACCTACTACAAAACAACATAATGGTAATAATTTATTTGAATGCTAAATCTCTATTGGTAAACTGGGTAAATTTACATTTTACATTTAAGTCATTTAGCAGACGCTCTTATCCCGAGCGACTTAAAGGAGCAATTAGGCTTAAGTGCCTTGCTCAAAGGCACATCGACAGATTTTTCACCTAGTCGGCTCGGGGATTAGAACCAGCGACCTTTCGGTTACTGGCACAACGCTCTTAACCACTAAGCTAGCCTAGGTCTATATACAATGCAGGTGAATGCATATTATTGAATAGTGTGCATGCATTGAGTGATTAAGCTTGTTTTAGCTGTCTCTCCTTTATCTGTCTCTCTCCCCCCTCTTCTCTCTTTCATTCTATCCCTTATTTTACTCTAGCACTGCTTGTCTGTCATGCTCAGATTATTGTTCTCCCTCTCTCTAGCTTGGTGTGCATGAGAGAGAGTAGAAAGGGGGACAAGCGGGGGTGGAGGGAAGAGGGCTCAGCTCAAACAGCTGTACTGTTAATCCAGGAAAAGAGAGCGAAATAAGAAGAGAGAAAGCGAGAGAGAGGGAGAAAGAGCGAGAGAGAGATTACATCTGTTAACTCTGACCTCTCCTGCGCTGAACACACAGAACACCATCCTTGGAGAGCGGTAGCTACTGCCTGTTTCTCTTGCTTCTATCTTCATCATATGTTTGTGTCTGTGTGTGTGTGTGTGTTATGTTCTGCGTGTTGTGTGTTCTGTGTAGTGTTGTGCAGGGCCAGGCAGAATAATGAGCTGTGTGTATTTGTCAGACGCTCCTGATTCCAGCTGCAGCAACACAGCTGTAGGCTCCCTCATCAGGGGAGCTGTACTGTAATCCAATCATACACTGCCTACCGTTCTAAATAAAGACACACACACACAACCACACTAGGGTTGGCCAATATGAGCAAAATATCATATCGCAATATTGTAAAAAAATAAAATAAAAAAAATGTACGGTATTTGACAGTATTTGTATGTTTTTGAAAAAAAAGTTATAAATATGCTTTTTTTTTTTTAGGGTGGCAACACATAGCCTAAATTTCAATGGGGCTTTCTCCATTCTGATTGTTTTATACTGTTTAATCCAACTTCAACCCAAAATAATTTACAGCATTTTATCAATTTCTGCATTTCCTGCACTCGTGTTATAATTTCCACACTGTGCCACGTAGTGCTGCATGATATGAGCAATAATTCTAGGCCTAATTAATTGGTGAACTGTTGGAATCATGGAAATAGAATGATTATTCTAATTATATAGTTGGAATATGGGCAACATTTTGAATACATTGTTGTTTGACATGACAACGAATGAAAAAGCCAGGGTAGGAGTCAGTGTTGGTCAGTGTTTCCCAAGGGACCCTAATTAGATGTTACATTACATGTTTTGTTAGTGCTAGCTAACATATTCATGCTTCGCCTATTCCTCTCTGTTTTAGGAGAGACCGTTGCACAAACAACATACTGATCTAGGCCTACACCAGGCCTGGCATCAGGCAGTACGTTTGCTCTGACTCTTTGTACATTTAGCTAGCTAACTAGCCAGATAACTAGCGATTAGCATTAGCGAAAAACACCATTTATTTTAGCCAGACAGTAATATACACAAACTAAAAGTGTAATTATAGAATGCGTGTTGATTTATATTGAGAAGCAAAGTGGAAATCAGCGTCGTTGTCACCAACATCTTGTTGCATCTGAACATGCAGACAGAGTGAACGGCACCGCAAGCAGTGTTGCCAGAAACATTTCAGTGAGAATCGCTATTGGCTCCTTGATTTGTGGCTAGATGATGTTTTCCGTTGCCGCGATGACATCACAGCACCAATTTGCCTTGCTGTGGCACAGCTGCGGTCCCCGACATAGCATTTCTGCCCCCTCTCCCCCCGCGCACCCCCCTCCCCTTGTGCTTCTCTGACTGTGTGTGCCCCATTGCTGTGACTTCTGTTGCAGACAGCTTCTCCAACTCTCGTTTGCAGCAGAATTGATTGGGAAAAGTCGCTAAATGCAATGAAAACCATAGAAACTCTTGGTGGCAAAACTCCCCAAAAGTAGCCTGAAAAGGAACTGAATTTGTCGCTAGCTTCTTTTACCAATAAAAGGCACTGGAGGGGTCTGAAAACTTGCTAAATATAGCGACAAAGTTGCTAAATTGGCCACACTGACAGCAAGTGACAGGGGGCAGGGCTTGGTGTGCAAAGCGCATGGGGAAGCGGCATGCAGGAGGAGAGGGAGAGAGAAGACTCAAATAGCAAACGGAGTAAACTATAAAAACGGACATTACACGCACGTATTACATTTAACCTTTTACTGCAGTGGGCTAAATCAGGGTCACACAGAGTGTTTCTTGGTAGTCTTACACAAGTCTACTTTGAAAAAGAAAAGTATACACCTCACACACATGGTTATGAGCTTAAAAAAAGAAGAGTTGAAATGTATTACATTTTGAGTTTGCATCCCAATATTACACTTTATATACATTACAGAATACTGAAATATAACAAAACTGTTTGACATAGAAACACCGTATTTTCTGCGTAAAAGTTGATTAATAATGAAATTATGAAGAATATTGATAACATGCGCCATGAGGCCACTACATCAATTGACTGCAGGAAAGGGCTACCAAACCAAACATTGAAATACCGTCGTTATAGAAGGTAAATTAAAAACCCAAACCGGTCTGTTCATCAATACCGGTATATAGTCAAATACAGTATACCACCCAGCCCTAACACACACACACACACACACACACACACACACACTCTGCGTACAACTGCGCACACACAAACACACACACACGTGCATTCAACACACAACCCCACAAACAGTGACACACACACACACACACACACACACACACACACACACAGTTCAATTCACACAACTGCACTCACTCAAATGTACACAGAGAGAACTCATACTGTCACACTTTTATTCACAATCATTCACTCATGCAAGCAGTAGTGACACATTACATTAATATAGTAACAGACTGATATACATAGGCTGCGTCCCACATGGCACTCTATTCCCTATGTAGTGCACTATATAGGGAAGAGGGTGCCATTTGTGCCGCAACCATATATTCAGCCCCTTCTAAAGATGAGTTCATCAGATTATGTTGAGTAGAGATTACATTAGAGTATGTATCCTTTGGCATTTTGCCATCTGCAGGTCAGCACCTACAGTATATAGGAGGTATGACATTGACATGTCTTTCAACCTGTTTAGTGACGCAGAGTTACAGAAATGACATGTCATCATCAGCCTTTTTACTAAGACACAGAAAGAGCCAGAGACAGGTTTTTTGCAATCTGCAAGGCATATAGTATTTGATAGTGACATGTCTTTTAGTTTGTTTAGTACGGCAGAGTTACAGGAATTACATGCTATCAGCCTGTTTAGTGCTGCATTTACGGGAATGTAACTACTGTATGCAGCCTATCCCTTGGACTTTTGCTATCTGCAGGGTAGGCAGCCCATTTATGTATGTGATGTGACAGTGGCATCTCTTAGTCTGTTTAGTCTTTAGTGCAGCAGTTACGGGAATGACAAGATGTCATCAGCCTGTTTAGTGTGGCAGACTCATGGGAATGACAGCCTGTTTAGTGTGGCAGCTGAGTTGCAGGAATTACATGCAATGGGAATGACATCCTGTTTACTGAGAGACGGTAAGCAGCAGTGACAGTGTGGTTGTCGGCCTGTTAAGAACAGGGTTACGGCAATGACCGTGTATCCATCCACAACCACAGCAGGGTAACAGCACTGACACATGTATGCTTCCCCTAGTAGGCACAATACGGTTACATACGTCAGTGACATTCAGTGTTCCATCCTATTCCTGGACTTAAAATAACTTTCAAAGGAGAATCTGGGTCCAGGAAACTGTCCCACAGTGCGCCATATCCCATACATAGTGCTGCAGTACATTAGGGAAGTAGGCCCAAGCCATGTCATCGTGTGCAGTGTTTACTGAAACTGTTTATCACAGTAGTGCTATGGTGTTGACGTGGTGTAGGACGGTTATGATAATGACATGCCTCCCCTCGTGTCCACAGTAACTGTGTGTGTAGTAGTAATAATAATAATGATGTTTGTGTGTGTGAAGTCCAGTAGGCCCAGCCAACGACAGAGGTCATCAGTGTGAAGGCTTTTGGGTAATTACTGTGTGTGCTCCAAAAGGGAATCAAAGTGTGTGTGCGCGTGTGCGTGTGTGTGTGCATGTGCGTGTGTGTGTGTACTTTCATTCACAGGAGCAGGCAGCCAGTGGAAGGACTTGCGTCACTCCCCTCTGTAAATCTAAATTTCTCTGTCGCTCCCCTCATTCTCATCCTGCTCACTCCTCCACTCCTTCGTCTTCCCTCCTCTCCTCTACTTCTCCTCCCCTCATTCTCATCCTGCTCACTCCTCCTCTCCTTTGGGTGATGCCTCATGAAACCAGGACAAAAAAAGACCATGATTTTGGGGATTTTCACACAATTTCATCCAAAGAATGAATGGTCCTTTAGAGGAAGGATTATTAACATATTTTTGACATTTGTATCTTAAAGCATAACTGAGAAATAATTAATCAGAGTTGGTATATTTATGACTGATGTTTTTATTTTTATATGATTTTGGCCTTACCCAGGCCTCCTTTAAGACTCCGTTATGTTTCCTCTGTAAGTGCTACAAAGCAAACATTTGTGTCATATGAAGATTTACTGCTTGCTCTGTAATGTGAGTAGTATTTTGATTTGTATTTTTACCCCTTTTTATGTATATAATCTTTTTTTTGTGATATCCAATTGGTAGTTACAGTCTTGTCCCATCGCTGCAACTCCCCTACGGACTCGGGAGAGGCGAAGGTCGAGAGCCATGCGTCCTCCGAAACACGACTCTGCCAAGCCACACTGCTTCTTGACACACTGCTCGCTTAACCCGGAAGCCAGCCGCACCAATGTGTCGGAGGAAACACTGTCCAGCTGGCGACCGAGGTCAGCTTACAGGCGCCTGGCCCACCACAAGGAGTCGCTAGAGCGCGATGGGACAAGGAAATCCCGGTCGGCCAAACCTTCCCCTAACCCGGACGACGCTGGGCCAATTGTGCGCCGCCTCATGGGTCTCCCGGTCACGGACCCAGGTCTGTAGTGATGCCTCAAGCACTGCGATGCAGTGCCTTAGACCGCTCTGCCACTCGGGAGGCAGTATTTTGATTTCAGTAACAATTTTCAAACATTAATTTATGAAAATTGACAAATATAAACATGGATATATAAAATATATTTTTAAAAATAGGCACATTGTTGAACATAACATACTCTACGGGCATATCAAAGTTCCAGAGTAGGATCTCTAATACTTTTAGGGTTAGGATCCAATTTGTAAGCATTACCAACACAGTGAATGTGAAAATGGATTCAAAATTGTCGCCCTCTGCTGGTAATTTACAGGATGTGCAACGATACAAGTAAAAGGAGGGCAGTGATTGGTTACATTGCCTACTATGCCAATTTCTCTGTATGAAATGGGCCAAAACTTTAAAACTAGCAGAGATCCCACTCTGGAACTTTGATATGACCATAGAGTAGTCTATATTATGTTCACAAATTATATAGAAAAAATTGCCAAATCAAAAATGGTATATTTTCTATATTCATAAATTAATGTAAGAATTTGTTTATTAAAATCGAAATACTACTCATATTACAGAGCAAGCAGTAAAGCTTTATATGACACACATTCTTTCTATGTAGCACCTACAGATGAAACATTATGGAGTCTTAAAGAGGCCTGGGTAAGGCCAAAATGTCATAAATAAACAAACAAATTATTTCTCAATTATGCTTTTAGATACAAATGTCAAAATATATATCAACAATCCTTCCTCTAAAGGACCATTCTATGGATTATATTTCATGAAAACCCCCCAAATCATGGTCTTTTTTTGTCCTCCACTTCTCCTCCCTCGCTCCAGACAGACCTGTCAATCTAAGATGTATGGTTTGGCCCTCCTCATCATTCATCTCTTCTCCATCCATCCTTTCTTCTTTACATCCTTTGTTGTTCTCTCCTCCCCCTCCCTCACTCACTCCATCCCTCCATACAAGTTCCCCTGCTTTCCATTTTCCCTTTCTTTTTTCCTCCTTTATTCTTTCAGGGCGGTTCCACGGTAACAGAATGACGCTGACTCAGATTCTTTCAATTTAAATGTTTGCCAAACAAAATGCGTTGATTGGAAAGTTAAACAAACTATACAACTGTATGCACAATGACTACTTTTAACAATTTCCACAGACATTTTTACAAAAACACATTTACTTGTTTCACAAAATTCAAAAAGATGTATAACGGAAAAGTGGTGCGTGCATATGTATTCACCCCCTTTGCTATGAAGCCTCTAAATAAGATCTGGTGCAACCAATTACCTTCAGAAGTCACATAATTAGTTAAATAAAGTCCACCTGTGTGCAATCTAAGTGTCACATGATCTGTCACATGATCTCAGAATATATACACCTGTTCTGAAAGGCCCAAGAGTCTGCAACACCACTAAGCAAGGGGCACCACCACGCAAGCGGCACCATGAAGACCAAGGAGCTCTCCAAACAGGTCAGGGACAAAGTTGTGGAGAAGTACAGATCAGGGTTGGGTTATAAAAAAATATCAGAAACTTTGAACATCCCACAGAGCACCATTTAAATCCATTATAATTTTTTTTGAAAGAATATGGCACCACAACAAACCTGTGAAGAGAGGGCCGCCCACCAAAACTCACAGTCCAGGCAAGGAGGACATTAATCAGAGAGGCAACAAAGAGACCAAAGATAACCCTGAAGGAGCTGCAAAGCTCTAGTGTGCTGTGCTGTCCAAACTTGTGAAACAGACGTCTATGATTGGTTCAGATTTGGACTGACCAAACGTCCACTACTTTTCAACGTCCATGGACTTCCGGTGTCGGTCGGTGCTCAGTGGGTGAGAGGGCTGGTTAAAGTAAATGGAAAGAGAGGGACGTCATAGACGTCTGTTTCACAAGTTTGGACAGCACACTAGAGTTGGGCGATGTCAACCTTTGTCCTATTGTGATTAAGTACCCATTAAACATAGTGATATACAATGTTATCGCACCCTATTGACCAACTGCTAAAAATACTTCTAAAAAGGACCGATAGTGCAAGCTTGCATGCTACGGGAGGGACGACAGGAATCATGACAAAATATATTTTGGAGCCAAATCTTCTTAAGTAGCCTATTTCTCTCTGTTGGAGCTGTAGCACAAAATAGTTGTGTGCCAATGTGCAAGTGACAGTTATGATTTGGTAACAGAATGTTGATATTAGCTGGCAGGGGTCTTTACTTCAACATGATTGTGTTTTGCATTTAAGTAATTTAGCAGACGCTCTTATCCAGAGCGACTTCAGTAGTGAGTTCATAAATGTTCATGCTCTTTTTGTACTGGTCCCCCGTGGGAATCGAACTCACATCCATGGCGTTGCAAGTGCCATGCTCTACCAACTGAGCCACACGGGACCGTTTTCATTCTTACATGGTCAGCTCGGGGATTCAACCAGCGATCTTTCGGGTACTGGCCTAACGCTCTTCACCGCTAGGCTACCTGCCTGCTGTATTTCTATTACCTTTTTAATACTTTTTCTGGTAGATGTTTTCTAAGACCTCCTTTCTATACTGAACAAAAATATAAACGCAAAATGTAAAGTGTTGGTTTCATGAGCTGAAATAAAAGATCCCAGAAATGTTCCATACGCAGAAAACGTATTTCTCTCAAATTTTGTGCACAATTTTGTTTACATTCCTGTTAGTGAGCATTTCTCCTTTGCCAAGATAATCCATCCACATGACAGGTGTGGCATATCAAGAAGCTGATTAAACAGCACAGGTGCACCTTGTACTGGGGACAATAAAAGGCCACTTTAAAATGTGCAGTTTTGTCACATAACACAATGCCACAGATGTCTCAAGTTTTGAGGGAGCATGCAATTGGCATGCTGACTGCAGGAATGTTCACCAGAGCTGTTGCCAGAGAATTGCATGTTCATTTCTCTACCATAAGCCGCCTCCAACATCGTTTTAGAGAATTTGGCAGTACGTCCAACCGGCCACACAACCGCAGACCACGTGTAACAACGCCAGCCTAGGACCTCTACATCCGGCTTCTTCACCTGCGGGATTGTCTGAGACCAACCACCTGGACAGCTAATGAAACTGAGGAGTATTTCTGTCTGTAATACAAACCTTTTGTGGGGAAAAACCCATTCTGATTGGCTGAGCCTGGCTCCCCAGTGGGAAGGACTATGCCTTCCCAGGCCCACCCATGGCTGCGCCCCTGACCAGTCATTTGAAATCTATAGATTAAGGGCCTAATTAATTTATTTGAATTGAACGGTAAGTCAGTAAAATCGTTGAAATTGTTGCATGTTGCGTTTTTATATTTTTGTTCAGTGTATATGTTTGACCAGAAATCAAAGCCTTTGCTTATTCCACATTTTTAGGATGGAAAATGCTTGAAAAATGTATATATGCCTTAGTTTCTTCAAAATATAGACAGTTAGCTTTCATTTGAAATATAAGGGAGGATTATGTGCTCCTATGAACTTCACGTTAGTACTCATGAGGCTTTTTACATGGAAATTCGCTTACCCGTTTCTCTCTATTTACAGTGCATTCGGAAAGTATTCAGACCCCTTACTTTTTCCACATTTTGTTACGTTATAGCCTTATTCTAAAATGGATTAAATATATAAAAAGCCTCATCAATCTATACACTACCCCATAATGACAAAGCGAAAACAGGTTTTTAGACATTTTTGCAAATGTATTTAAAATAAAAAACAGATACCTTATTTACATAAGTAATCAGATCATTTGCTATGAGACTTGAAATTGTGCTCAGGTGCATCCTGTTTCCATTGATCATCCTTGAGATGTTTCTACCACTTGATTGGAGTCCACCTTTGGTAAATTCAATTGATTGGACATGATTTGGAAAGGCACACACCTGTCTATATAAGGTCCCACAGTTGACAGTGCATGTCAGAGCAAAAACCAAGCCATGAGGTCGAAGGAACTGTCCATAGTGCTCCGAGACAGGATTGTGTCGAGTCACAGATCTGGGGAAGGGTACCAAATT